>NC_133381.1:42891661-43150655 GCF_049309525.1 Garra rufa
AAGAGGAGAAACAAAAGAGAAAGAGGTTTCACTTACACATTTTCCACACGTACTCTCTGGTAGTCGGACAGAATGGCCCCGACAGACACGGCCTCAACACCTTCTTTCTCCTGAAGAACGAGAGGACATTGAGTCAAACATCTGAGATGATATATATACACACACACATTTCTTCTGCTCATCAAGGCTGCATTTATTTGATCAAAAATACAGAAAAAAACTGTAATATTGTGAAATATTATTTCAATTTAAAATAACTCTTTTCTAAGTGAATATATTTTAAAATATAATTTATTTCTGTGATACAAAGCTACATTTTCAGCATCATAACTCCAGTCTTCAGTGTCACATCCTTCAGAAATCATTCTAATATGCTGATTTATTATCAGTGTTGGAAACATTTGTGCTGCTTAATATTATTTTGGAACCTGTGATACTTTTAAGATTCTTTGATCAATAAAAGATAAAAAAAAAAACAGCATTTATTTAAAATAGAAAGGTTTTCTAACAATATACACTACTGTTCAAAAGTTTGGGGTCAGTACATTTTTATTCTTTCTTTTTTGAAAGAAATTAATACATTTATTCAGCAAGGACGTTAAATTAATAAAAAGAAAACGCATAGATTTACATTGTTAAAAAAGATTTATATTTTAAATAAATGCTGTTCTTTTTAACTTGTTATTCATCAAAGAACCATAAAAAAGTATCACAGGTTCCACAACTGTTTCCAACATTGATAATTCTAATAATAAATCAGTATATTAGAAAGATTTCTGAAGGATCATGTGACACTGAAGACTGGAGTAATGATGCTGGAAATGTAGCTTTGCATCACAGGAATATATTATATTTTAAAGTATTTTAAAATAATAATAAAAAAACATTATTTTATATTGCAATAACATTTAGCAATATTAGTTTTTTCTGTATTTTTAATTAAATAAATGCAGCCTTGATGAGCAGAAGGGACTTTACAAAAAAACATTAGGGGTTTTTTTTTTGTATATATATATATATATATATATATATATATATATATATATATATTTTTTTTTTTTTTTTTTTTTTTTTTTCTTGAAACTAATGTAAACTACACAGGCAAGCTTCTGATTTGGTACATTACTATAATATTAAAAGTGTAAAATTTATTTTCAGAATTTCACATTTTCTTCACACACAGTATGAGCTGCAGTCTTTTCTGGCCACTTTTGATTGACAGGATATAATGATCCCTGATCATCGGCTGTTTATAAAATCCATCAGCTGATGTCAGACAGTGCTTTCATCAGTCAATATCGATTATTGGCTGATATATCGGTGCATTCCCAAAATATACATTTCTCCTGTACATCCGCATTATCCTCGCAAACAGCGAATCTCGCAGAGCCGTGTGTGCGCTTCAGCCGGTGGTCAAACTTCAGACGTGAACACAGGGAAACGTCACTGCTGGAACGCCGCTCAAGCGCTGTCAGATACTCATGCCTTTGGCAAACCCAGATAAGGCCTATCGCTTTCCATCAGCACTAAACAAGATTGAGCAAACTACATTAGGCAGAAAATACAAACAAATTACAAGAGCTTTAGGCTACACTCTTTATCTAGCACTGGGACTGTGTCTGTGTGTGTGTTTGTCCTGTCTTTATACACACACATCTGACAGGATCTGAGTCTCGCTCAGCCGTTTCCATGAGGCAAACAAACAGCAGCATCACGCCGTCTAAATATGAAATCAAACCCTGCGTGCCGTTATTTATTCCACAAACACAGAACAACTTCTGATGAATCCACATGCAGCACATTCAGCTGAGAACAACATGTGCATTACATACAAGTGTCTTCTGAACTCATTATACACTAACATTTGTGACCCTGGACCACAAAACCAGTCATAAATTGTGATTTATGCATCATCTGAAAGCTGATTTAATATTCGGCTGAGATACAATTTGAAAATCTGGAATCTGAGGGTGCAAAAAAATCTAAATACTGAGAAAAATTGCCTTTAAAGTTGTCCAAATAAAATTCTTAACAATGCATATTACTAATCAAAAATTAAGTTTTGATATAATTACAGTAGAAAATTTACAAACTATCTCTATGGAACATGATCTTTACTTGATAACCTAATGATTTTTGTCATAAAAGAAAAATCGATCATTTTTACTTATACAATGTATTTTTTGCATATTGCTATCCGTGTTACTTACGACTGGTTTTGTGGTCCAGGGTCACATTTAGGTCTGTGCATCATAGACAAATTAAATGAATTCACAAATCACAAGGGCTTTGATTCAAATAAAAAAAATAAAAAACTAATTCAGAACAATTCAGTTTTATTCAACAATTTGATCTAACAATTCCACTAATAATTGAAATGCATTTACTAAAGGATTCTGTAAATGCTTCCGCCAATGCAAGACAAGACAAACAAACTACACCAAACTAAATGATTATGATTGAACTAAAATTTCAGGCAAATCCTCTTTTTTATGCATTTTGAGCTTTTGGTCTGTTTTGCATAACATCTTTCAGACTAGTAAAAATAAAACATACACAATTAACATTATTGTATTGCACTTGATCCATTTGCATCTGTAGAGTTTGATTAAAATACGTATCATTAAACACCTTATATCTTATTCTTGCAAACATGGCGAAAATGTGTTTGTTTTCTGTATGTGACAGTATATTCTGATTTATGGAGTGAGAAAATAAGAAATCCAAAAAACCCTCTAGAAAAACCTTTTACTGTAATAGTTTGACAAAATCAAACAAGAATTTTGAACCCGATTTATCCATTTTTCAGATTTAGTTCTGAAAATGTACGCAAATTAGTGCATATTAAAACATAACATTTCAGAAATGTTACAAAACAATTGTCTTACTGTATTGCGATTAATCAACTGGGTTAGTTTGGTGATATCTATTAGTTCATTTTTTTCTATGGTCATCCTCTTCAAATTTCATTCTAATACATTTTTCGTTTTATTTTAATGATAAAAATTTCTCATTTTTGTTTCGTAAAAGAAAGTAAAATACTAAGTAATAATTAAAACTACCATAAAATTAATAAAAACTATATAGATATACATTTACAAAAAACAGCTTTTACAAATGTCAAAAACAATATAATTTTGGTATTACAATGAGAGCAGAAAATATGAAAATAAAACGAATTCAAAATATTGATAAAACTGTAATAGTATCTGTTTGGACTGACATGAGGCTGAATAAATGGTGACAGATTTATTATTTTGCTTCAAAATAATAACAGCCGAACAAAACCTTGATTGAGAGCGGATCGAGGCTGACTTTTGGTTTTTCCTCTTCAAATTTCATTCTAATAAAAATGTTAAAAAGTCAAAAATGTTTTATTTTAAATTATTAATTATTTTAAATTTAAATCTCATAATAAACTAGAGTACTAAAATAACTAAAACTACAATAAAAATAATAATACAAACTATATAGATATATTTGAAAAAAAAAACAGCTTTTACAAATGTCAAAAACAATATAATATTGGTATTCCAATGAGAACAGAAAATTAAAAATATTTTATAAAAATAAAATCAATTCAAAATACTGAATTAATTATTTTAAATTTAAATCTCATAATAAACTAGTACTAAAATAGTACTAAAATAACTAAAACTACAACAAAAATTAATACTAACTATATAGATATATTTACAAAAAACAGCTTTTACAAATGTCAAAAACAATACAATTTTGGTATTACAATGAGAACAGAAAATATAAAAATAAAACGAATTCAAAATATTGATAAAACTGTAATAGTATCTGTTTGGACTGACATGAGGCTGAATAAATGATGACAGATTTATTATATTGCTTCAAAATAATAACAGCCGAACAAAAACTTGATTGAGAGCGGATCGAGGCTGACTTTTGGTTTTTCCTCTTCAAATTTCTTTCTAATAAATATGTTAAAAAGTCAAAAATGTTTTATTTTAAATTATTAATTATTTTAAATTTAAATCTCATAATAAACTAGAGTACTAAAATAACTAAAACTACAATAAAAATAATAATACAAACTATATAGATATATTTGAAAAAAAAAACAGCTTTTACAAATGTCAAAAACAATATAATATTGGTATTCCAATGAGAACAGAAAATTAAAAATATTTTATAAAAATAAAATCAATTCAAAATACTGAATTAATTATTTTAAATTTAAATCTCATAATAAACTAGTACTAAAATAGTACTAAAATAACTAAAACTACAACAAAAATTAATACTAACTATATAGATATATTTACAAAAAACAGCTTTTACAAATGTCAAAAACAATACAATTTTGGTATTACAATGAGAACAGAAAATATAAAAATAAAACGAATTCAAAATATTGATAAAACTGTAATAGTATCTGTTTGGACTGACATGAGGCTGAATAAATGATGACAGATTTATTATATTGCTTCAAAATAATAACAGCCGAACAAAAACTTGATTGAGAGCGGATCGAGGCTGACTTTTGGTGCAGGACGCTGCGATGTAAATGTCATGTGGACGGTAATCAAATAAATGTGGCGGCAGTGCCTTCAGCTGGAGTTATTTAATGAGGACGTTCCTCCGGCTACGAACACAGGTAAAGCTCTCTTCTATTAGCTGCGCTATCGATCGCGGCCGTCCTGGGAGTGACCCGAGAGGTCATCATTTATGTATTAAGCAGGTTTAAAGGTATCCATTTCTTTTTATGTTCTTTTTCAGCAGTAATGTGGAAGTAATCAGAGACGGGTTTGATTTTTTTCTCTCTGTCTCTCTCCACACGCAGGCAGCGCTCCTGACACCTCCAGCCATCGATCGGTGGTGCCGCGGCCCCGTTCCTGCGCCCTCGCGGTGGGAGAAATCCACCTGGACGCCCGCGGCTCGCCGGACGCGGCCTTCTGAAGCCGCCGGATAAAAGTTGGAGCGGCCGGTGAGATCGGAGAAAACAAAGGCGTGTTTGGAGGGCCTGATGGACCCCGCTCTCACGGGACGCTCGTCTGCTGATGTCGATACCGGAGCAGAGCGCGGGACCCGCGGGGATTCTTAAAGAGCAGCGTTAGCTCCGCCTCTGATTGCTGTGTGTTTCGTACACGCGCCGGCGGAAGGAAGCGTTTGAACATCTAAAGGTGACCGAGTGCTGGATGAATCTCAGAACATGAAGCTGAGAAAACAACCGTGATGCACAAATGCAAACACGATTCATGCACACCTTTAGTCTCAAACTACAGAATCTATGTAAGCAATGCTTCACAGTAGTAGAGTTTTAATGCCATATAACTAAGGCTATTTATATTAACATGAACTGAGTTACAATAAATACAGTCAAATAAAATCCAAACAAAAAGACAAATACAGCAGTTAAGATTAAGATATCTTAGATTTACATGTGACAAAAACTGTAAATCTTTTTCTAGTAAAATCTTATTAAACAAATTCTTAAAGTGAGCTTATTGAATAAAAATGTTGTCTACTTGTATTAAAAGAAGGACAAGCAATAAAATATGTTGCATGGGACGTAATACTTGCAGAATATAATGCTTTACAGTATCAACATCAGTTAAGCATGTTAGTTTCAACATGAAAGATTAAAGAAATGTAATCAAAGATTAAACATTTATTTCCACTATGGAATGGTAATACATCAAAGGTAAATGTAACTATTTTGTCTTACAATTATGAGATTTATTCACATAATTCTGAGAAAAATTAATCAAAAATGTGAGGAATAGATTGAGAAAATTTTAAAATATTTGGAAAAAATGCAAGCTATTAATTGTGAGAAATAGACTCACAATTGCACTAAAAAGGCAGAATTGTGAGAGTAAAAAAAATGCAATTGGAGCTTTTAAAAAACAGAATTGTAAGACAAGCTAAACCAAAAAAGAACTTTTAGATAAAACAAATAACAAAAACACACAACACAAGTACTAAAACTTTAAAACTGCACTGAAAATGGAAAAAACAAACAAAAAATAAAACATTCAAAATTTTGATTTTTTTGTTTTTGGTATGTTTGGTTGCACTTTAGATTTAGCTGAATCAACTAAGATTAGAGTACTGTAATTATTGTTTTAACTACTGCATGATGTCCCGCTGTAAGCAATGTAAGTGCATACTGTACGGTGCACAGACAGGCAGAAGCGAGTGATGTTTTGTTGTTCACAGATCATTATATTTCACACAGTCTCACAGCAGAGCAGCAAACACAGCCGTCGATATTCGTCTTCTGTTTTCTGCCATTAAACTTCACTGTTTTCTTCACAGATCTTGAAAGGACTGCTGGCACACAAGCTGTGTTTTTGATGTGTGAAGATTTCATCTGTTCTATTATTCTCAAAAACCCTCAGAATTAATGTCTGGTGATTGCTGAAACCAAACTAAACTCAAATAAACTAAAACAAGCAAAAATAAATAAATAGTCAATATGCAAAAACAGTGCTATTTTTGACACAACATTTCTTGACAATTTTATTATTTTTCTTTTCATTTGAAAAGGCTGGACTTTGAGAAATCGCACTTTCCCTAACCCATTACTTTTCAGATATTTCTGAGTTAATGATTAGTGCTAAAATAGTCCCTGACTACATAAATTAAAAAGGCCTGAAATATTGCATTATGTTTTTAATTTTTTAACTATAACTAATAAAGACTTAAGCTTAAATGTCTGACCTTCTGGGTTCAGCTTATTTGATGCTGAATTTAAACTTCAAACTTGAATTTTTGGGTGACCTTTAAATGACACATAATGTCACGACACATTGTTGCACTTTTGTACTGCAGTATATTGTGAGATGATACATTATTACATCCTTATGAAATACTGATAAAGCCGGTTAGATCATGTAAACAAAAAGATCTTAACAAGAGAAACAGAAAGCATTTTAGGAAAAGCTATTTTAACTTTTTTTTAAAAGTTACATTTAAACTAATAAACTACAGAAAATATAACTACATTTCTGTGAAAAACCCTAAACCCTAACCCCCCCAAAAAATGTGTCACTCACATTTGCACAATTTCATCCGTCAAAAAAAATGTTTGGATCAGGTTCGATTTTCTGCATTTTTGCATCCGTAGCAAGCATTTTGATAGGAAAGAATGACAAATATGAAGAAAAAAAATGCATATAAAAATTTCGTCCAAAATATTTAAACGTTAAAAAATAAATACAACCTCATGTTGTGTCAATCAGAATTGCACACTGCCTCCTAAACTTTCATCCGTCATAAAAAAGTTCAGATCAGGTTTGATTTTCTGCATTTTTGATAGGAAAGGATGACAAATATAAATAAAAAAGAAAAGAAAAATGCATACAAAAATTTCGGACTAAAGGTCATTGCACACTGAGTCCGAAATTTCCGTTCAAAATTTTCACACATTAAAAAATAAATACGACCTAACATTGTGTCAATAATGTTTGCACACTGCCTCTGAAGCTTTTATCCATCATAAAAAAGTTTGGATCAGGTTCTATTTTCTGCATTTTTAAATCCGTGGCAAGCATTTTGATAGGAAAGGATGACAAATATGAAAAAAAAAACAGTCTTGTAGTAAAGCAGCATTCACTGATGATCAGTCTTTACCAGCTCAACATTTCCTGGTGATTTTACTGAAGGCAAATGAACAGAAATTGAATGAAAAGATCAGAAAAACACTATGAGCTGGTGGAAACACATGCGGATGAGCGTAAGATCATGACGGAGCTGTGCTTCTCCATGAGTTTCCACAGAGAGCTGAGGAGACACCATCAATTTGACCCTCAGTGTGAATATATAGACCAGTCCATCTCTAGTCATGATCCTCACAGATGTCTCTGATCAGTCTCATCCCGCACACATCTGACGTTCAATCTTAGTTTCTGTCTGGAGAAGTGTTAATCCGGACATATGGATGGATAAAGCCACCAGCACCAATGTTTGAAATGTACAGAAAGAGTGTGCTGATCTCTGCCATATCCCTGCTATCAGAAACACACCATGAAACCGCAGATGACCCTCACTGAGAGTACCGCTCTGGATCAATCAAATTACATTACACACATGAAAGCCTGAGACAATTACAGCACGTCCTTTGTGCTAAAAGAGTCCCTGACTACAGGTCTGAAATACTGCATTTTACTAATGATTTTTAGTATTTCTTAACTATAACTAATAAAGATTGCAGCTCAAATGTGTGACCTTCTGGGTTCAGCTTATTTGATGCTGAATTTAAACTTCAAACTTTCTGGGTGACCTTTAAATGACACATGATGTCACTCTGACTGATACATTGTTGCACTTTTGTACTGCAGGATATTGTGAGATGATACATTATTACAGCACATCCTCACCGTACATACACAAGCTGAAGAAAAGGACATTCTCCTGATTTCTGAAAAGAAAGAAACTTCTTTTGTGCTGCACGCAGGTAGAGCTATAGATGGCACTATTGCACCATCACTCACACACACACACCTACAGCACAAACGCTCCTTTATGTTCAAGTGTCATTTGCTCAAAAGATAACATCTAATTAAGTCAAAGTGCTGGATGAATCTTTTAAAACATCACACTTCCCAAACAGAACACACTTCTGATGCTAAAGCGCTCTCGCTGTGCTACGAGATTTAACAGCTCATTATCGAACCCTTCCTGACACCCAGAATCAAACCGCAGTCTTCTGACACACACTCCTTAACATAACACAAAGAAAAAAACTTTTTGATATCCTGAAATAATTTGGCCAGACAAAGAAACTTTCTATTTGCTAATTTTGTCATCATCAAAATGAAGATTCGTCTCTTTTTTTAATCACTCTCAGTGATCTGATGCTGGAAACTTGTGCTGTGATGTTTGAAAAAAAAGAAAAGCTGTGAGAAGCTTAAAAGGTGTTCGTGGCATAATGTTGATAATACGATGATAATAATAAAAATGACAATTACTGTACAATGGAAATGGACAAAAACACTGGTGCAAAGTAATAACCACAAGACCAGTGTGACTGAAGCACTATAGCGAACCTTGTTTGTGCCAAATGATATCCTTGAGCATCACTGATATTAAAAAGTTTAAAAAGAAAAGCCTTGTGAAAATTAATTAGGTTTGATAAAATGTTAACAACAATGTGATCCTGGACCACAAAACCAGTCAGAAGGGTACATTTTTGAGATGCGCACATCATCTGAAATAAATACGATTTCCATTGAGGCAGGACATTTACAAAATATCTTCATGGAACATGATCTTTACTTAATATCCTAATGATTTTTGCCATAAAAGCTTAATTGCAAAATTGACAAAAAGTATAAGATGACAATAAAACATACACATGTAAATATAAATAGACAAAATTTGAAAAACAAATAAATAGTACTTGGGTCAAAGACGAAAAAGGGTTTAAGCATATAAACAATAAGTGTAATACTGCTTTAAATTGTTGTTGTTTTTCCAAAAAAAAAAATTTTTTTTAAAGTTTTCAGTTTAATGTAATTGCATTTTTGTTTTTGATTTTCTGAGCAACAAATAAATATCATACATTTTTCCCTAATTTACAGAAGACACCCACTAAAATGTCATTCAGCGTCAATCTTGTCAGATATATTTACAACAAAAATCAATTTATGACATATTAAAAGATGAATTACTCTCACCCCAAATACTTTTGCCCATTTGCATGTTACAAATGTCTAGAACTCAATCAAAATACACTGGTTAAAAGATAGAATAATGAAGATTACTAATGTTTCTCAAAGTCTCTTCTGTTCACCGAGGCTGCATTTATTTGATCAAAGATACAGTAAAAACTGCAAAAACGTGAAATATTACGGAAAATATATTGCTGTGGTGAAAATTCTTCAGTGTCACTTGATCCTTCAGAAATCTTTCTAATATGCTGATTTGCTGTGCAATAAATATTTCTGATTATTAGGAATGTTGAAAACAGTTGTACTGCACAATATTTTTGTGGAAACATCATATGTTGTATTTGTCAGGATTCACAGATGAATTAAAAAGAGCAGAATTTAGTTGAAGCAGAAATCTTTTGTAACATTTAAAAAGTCTTTACTGCCACCTCTGGTCAATTTAATGAATCATTTTATAAAGAAATGTATTACCAAGCCTAGACTTTTGAACAGCAGTGTGAATAAAGTCTCTTTGTTAATAAACATTAGCAGGTGGAAACAAGCTCTTTACACTGCTAACAATCCAAACACAGGTTCATCTGCCTAGAACTGTAGCAACACAACAACAAGATGATCTACAGCTCCAATAACACTAGTCCTGCACTGAAGGACGGGCTCAAGGTATTGTACATGCAAAAACCCAGCCTAAAACATCAGCCCTCAACAGGAGGCAGTGCTGCGTCCTCACGTTTGCAGACCTTCTACAGGAGACATGTGTGTTTATCAGACAGTTCACAATCAATCAACCTGTGACCTACTGACCTCTGACCTCATGGGTGTTTAGAGACCGGCGGTTAGAGAACAGCTGACCAACTGGGACTGAACTCCTCACGTACTGAAGGGGAGAGGATGGGATTTAAACACATCCTGATTCTGTCATCATCATTTACTCGTATGCAGTCCCAAAAACTGAATTTACAGTATAACAACCTGCTCTGAGAGTCACTTTCATCAATATCACAGCCTTTCATCTGAAAAACCTCAAAGCTCAACCCGTAAGAGCGTAAAAGTCACTACAATCCCTCAAAATAAAAGTTTGGTTTGATTTGAAGAAATTGTGGCAGAAATAATAATATTAATAAAAATAATATTAATAAAACCAGCAAAAAAAATGTGATTACATTTTAAAAGGTTAATGATTTATGCCTTTGTTGATTACCACTTGTTAATGAATTTGTATTAAATCATAAATCCAGAATAATTACAACAGACAATACAGAATTTCTAAAAAAAATTAATAAAAAAACATTTGTACATTAAGCTGTTAAAGTTTTATGAATTAAATTGATTAGATGTGCTTTTTGATTATTAAAATTGAATTTGGGGAAAATAGAATGGATTTTGGGAAAAAATAAAACTCCTAAAAATATATATTTTTTAAACTTTTAATATATTGTTGTGATTTAAATTAGATATGGTCTTTGATTGCTGACATTTTATTTAACCATTAAAACAAAATCCAGAAAAATTTACAAAAATAAAAAACTATATTTTTTTTTTATAAATAAATGAATAAAACCTATTTCTTAGTGCCATTTAAATCTCTTTTTTGTTCAGCTGAATTGAATTGCTGTTCATTTGTATAAGTTTCATGATTTAAATTAATTAGATATGCTTTTTGCTAAAATTTAATGTAATCATTAAAACCAAAGCCAGAAAATTTTACAAAAATAACAAAATACAGAAATAAAGAATTTAAAATAAAAAAAAGAATAAATAAATAACCATTGAAACAAAATCCAGAAAAAAATAACAAAAATAACAAAACACTGAAAAATATAAACAGAAAAAAAAAAGAACTTGAAAAAAATAAAAAATTAAATTAAACATATTTCTTAGAGCCATTTAAATCTCCTTTTTGTTCAGCTTTAAACTAATTGCAGTTCATGTTTAAGTTTCATGATTTTAATTAATTAGATATGCTTTTTGCTTACTAAAATTTAATTTAACCATTAAAACCAAAGCCAGAAAAATCTGCAAAAATAACAAAATACAGAAAAACAAGAAAAAAAAAAGAATTTGAATAAATAAAAACATAAATTACCATTGAAACAAAATCCAAAAATAATTAACAAAAATAACAAAATACTGAAAAATAAAAACAGAAAAAAAAAGAATTTGAAAAAAAATTAATTAAATAAATTAAACATATTTCTTAGAGCCATTTAAATCTCCTTTTTGTTCAGCTTTAAACTAATTGCAGTTCATTTGTATAAGTTTCGTGATTTTAATTAATTGGATATGCTTTTTGCTTACTAAAATTGAATTTAACCATTAAAACCAAAGCCAGAAAAATTTGCAAAAATAACAAAATACAGAAAAACAAGAAAAAGAATTTAAAAAAAAAAAATAACAACAAATGACCATTGAAACAAAATCCCCAAAAAATTAACAAAAATAACAAAATACAGGGAAAAATTTTGAAAAAAAAAAAATTAAATATATAAAACATATTTCTTAAGGACCTTTGAATTACATTTTTGTTCAGCTTTAAATAAAATTGCTGTTAATTTGTACATATTTCACTATGCAGAATGCAGACAAATTCTAATGGAAAAAGGTTCTATATGACCTGCTTCCTTCAGTCATTTTGAAGAATGTTGATCATTTTAGTGAGCACTGACCTCAACTGTATAAAAAAACATTTCTCATAAAATCAAGTAAAAGATGACAGGATTTGGAATATGCCTTTAAAAATACAATGAAGATTGTGATTTTGCTGAATGTTCACACTGTGATGCTCATGATATGAGCACTTAAAGATGAATGTTGTTTTAGTGCACTATATCGTCAGGATCCATTACTGATCTCTTCTGCCTCAAAACCACTAAAGCTGCCTGAAATCAGAACCAGAATTGTAAAATTCCCTGTAATTCCCAGTCCAGTCTGGCCTAAACCTGTCCACACACATGCAGCATGTCTCAGCCCATCTAACCTCAGCCAGTCTTCTCCAGCCCAAAACAACAAGCCCTTCACATTTGACAGCACTCCTGTGTGAAGATTGGGTGAAATGCTGCTGTCTGGACTCTCTATCTCTGCTGAAGCCATTCTGCCACAATACATTACAGGAATAATTCATCTGAAGCTGAACGTTTGCGGTTAATTCATTTGCTCAGAGCACACAAGACATAAGCAGAGATGCACCAAATGTTCAGCAACCAAAATTATTCAGCTGGAAATAGCAAAATAAGCAAAAAGGCAGAATAAATGAGACGGAACAATGACATGATGCAATCAAATAGAGGTGAGCACTAATGCAGCAAACATGTGGTCAGTGTGGAAGCATTTAAAACTGTCCGAAAGACCCAAAACTCATTCCAAGCAGCGACAGCGAGAGACTGTTTCGAAGCGCATCGCATGTCTTCATGAGAAGAGAAAGGTTACTGTATGATGACTGAAATCATCCATTAGTCAATCAACTCCAGAACGTTCTGTTGTCTAATACACCAGACACCAATTGTGTTTATTCTGACAGCAGCTCCTTAGCCAGGGTTCAAAGACCAAAGATGACAATCATTCACAAATCTGCTGCTGCCAGCAAAAAGCAAAAAGCAAAAGAATTTTACCACAAAATAAAAGTCAACATTCAGAAATGTTAGTATTGTCCTTTTACTGTTGTTCTGTCAAATAAAATAAAAAAAGTTCCAACAGCTCTATTAATACATTTATTCTAACATTCTCCTTTGCTCAGCAAGGCTGCATTTATGTGTAGATTAAAAACACATGCCTGATTCAAGAAGGGGCTCTTAAAAAAAAGAATATTATTTTACTAACTTATTCATTTTAAGTTCAGTTGTGCTTTGTTGGTAGGCTATAATGTCTACTAGAATGTTACAAATGTTCAGTGTTAAATAAATATTTTGCAATTTTAGTTTTGTAATTGATTTTTTTCTTTAAAAAGGAAGCACATTTTGGCTATTTAATTTATGCAATGGTGAAAAAAATGGACAAAATACAAGGGGAAAAACACACAAAAAAACGTGAGCAGTAATCAGCCTTCGCCCAAATGTTTTTATTCGGTTTCGGCTTTGGCCAAGAATTTCCATTTCGGTGCATCCCTAATAGTTAATAATAGTCTACTGGTGTTATACCTTCAGTCGTTTTGAATAACTTGACTATTAAGATATTTTTAAAGCATTTTTTGTGTTATTTCTTAACATATAATATGTATAAGCAAGTTTGTACAAGATGTAGTTGTACTTTTCTGCAAAGACATTTAGTGATTTGTTTAACATTTACGTCATGCTGACAACTTCATGTGTGGTGCAACATAAAAATTAACAGTTTTAAGTTGACTAGTTAAAATATTTGTTTTTTAAAAATTATAATAATCGAGAATCGGTCAACCCTTCTGAAAACAAAAAAACAAGATTTTGACTTTTTGCCATATCGCCCCGGCCTTAGTTCATTAAAACTGTTCAATAGAGCCAGTTTCCCTGAGGCGCTGGATTACAGGAAATAATGTTGTAAACAACGTTCCGTTTCTTGCACAGACTGATCGTTTCTCTTCACAAGACCTCAATATATCATCATAGCTACAGGGATTCATTTTGTGTGGCCTGATATGCCTTTTATGACTCTCAAAGTGCTGGTAGCCACTGACTTGCATTTTATGAATCACCAAGGAACACAGTTTCAGCTAAAAATCTTCTTTACTGTTCTACCGAAGAAAACAAGTCACCTACATCTTGATGACCTGAGGATGAGTAAGTTAACAGCAAGTGTTCATGTCTGATGCATCACAAAACAGTCCTTCATTTGGAAAAAAATATATATACTTTCCAGCTAAATGTGCTAGAAAACATCCTTCAACAGGAGGGTCACAAAATACACCAACTGCGTTATAGCCAGTGTTGGGGAAAGTTACTTTTAAAAGTAATGCTTTACAATATTGAGTTACTCCCTAAAAAAGGTAAACTAATTACGTTACTTTTTATGGAAAGTTATGTATTTCGTTACTTTTGTGTTACTTTTTAAATCTAGGCAGGGCTTGCTTGTTTGTTTTTAATATAAAAAGTTATATTTTTGTCAAATGTAAAAGCCTTTTTACAGCAAAAGCCTCAGACTTAGAGAAAAGTAAATTGACGTCTGTACAGTAGACCGCAGAAGAACAAATGTCAACTCTTCAGCAATAAAAAAAGAAAACAAATGTTAGATTATCAGTCATTTTTGCTTATTAGTATGGATGAATTGGATCATCGAAGGTCAGCAGCAAAGACATCGGTTAATAAAATGGGATTAAAAACATAAAGGATATTTGTATTATTTAACATTTAATTATTGCAGTTTTGCATTGAATTTCAGTGTTTTTATTCATTTTGAAGAACACTGTATCTGTTTTTTTTAGTGAGGGAGATGAATTAATGCATGTTCACATTTATTCTAGAACTAAAGGAACATCTTACTGACAATTTTAATCAATAAATGGGTGGAAAAAGTAACTCAGATATTTTCTTGTCAACTAAAAAGTAATGCGTTACTTAGAAAAAGTTACTTGGAAAAGGTCATATTATTACGTAACTTGCGTTACTTGTAATGCGTTACCCTCAACGCTGGTTATAGCAGTGCTGTTCTCTGGTTCTTTGAGTCTTTGAGCACTACAGGTGTGATCAGCGTGAGTTTACTAGCACTAGTGAGTACTCATTGAGTAAGACACTGGTGTACCTTGACAAGCTTGAGCAGCTGGTAGAGATCCTCCACCTCATCTCCTTCAGTCTGGCTGTATTCTCTTCCTGTGTGCAGACTGGAGCCCTCAATAGTGCGCCTGTACAGGGGAACATCCATGGCCTCAGCGTACAGATCGATGGCCTGATGACCCACCGTCTGATACATATAACTGTCCAGCTCATCTGGAACTGACACACAATGCATTTATTACTGGAAAAACAGCAAAACAATCATAGAGTTCACACAAGTCATACATATATTCATTTTTAAAATATAGTTAGGTATATATACACTAGCGTTCAAAAGTTTGGGGTCAGTAAGACTTGTAATAGTCTTTAAAGAAGTCTCTTCTTCTCATCAAGGCTGCATTTATTTGATTAAAAATACAGAAAAAACCGTAATATTGCAAAATGTTTTTACAATATAAAATGTTTTTTACTTTAACATACTTTAAAATAGAATTTATTCCTGTGATGAAAAGCTGATTTTTCATCAGCTGTTACTCCAGTCTTCAGTGTCACATGATCCTTCAGAAATCATTCTAATATGCTGATTTATTATTAGAATGATCAATGCTGGATAATATCAACAGTTGTGCTGACAAATATTTTTTGGAACCTGTGATTTTTTTTTATTTTTTTTATTTTTTTAAGTTTAAAAAGTACAGTGTTTATTCAAAATATATTTTTTTATAACAGTGTAAATTATTTATTATTAACTTTTAATAAACTTTTAATTATTAACTTAATACATCCTTGGTGAAAAAAAGTATTAATTTCTAAATTAAAAAATAAAATAAAATAAAAATGTACTGACGCCAAACTTTTGAACAGTAGTGTATATATATTTTTTATATATATATTTTTCACACAATTCTGTGAAAAAAGTCAACTATGAAGCATATTGTGGAAAAAAGTTTGCAATTCATTTTTTAATACTGTGGTGGAAACAAGCTTCCATACTTCTGCTCACCAAGGCTGCATTTATTTGATCAAAAATAAATAAAAAAAAGAGATATTGTGAAAATGGTTTAAAATATCTGTTTTCTATGTGAATATCTGTTCAACTGTAAAAGATTCCTGTGTCACATGATCCTTCAGAAATCATTCTAATATGCTGATTTGCTGACACAGCTATTTTAAATTGTATTAATATTCCACAATATCACGTTTTACTCTATTTGCACTGCAACTGGTGATTTTTACCTAATAATTTCTGTAATTTACTTATTTACTTATGTCTTAATGCATTATTGTTTTTTTAACTAATCGTTTTGCTGGGTCTGATCTGGAAAATTGCGTATAAAATAGTTTCAGATAAAGTTAGTGGATGTCATACTGCAGCACACTCACACATAACAAAAATAACAGCTCGTGTTTTTACTATTATGCATTATCTATGATCTTACCATTGATTTGAGGCATGAGGTTTGCCAGAGCCACGATAGAGTGCCCAGCAGACACACACTGCATCATGTTGTAACAGCTGTCCTTCCCGCCACTGAAACACAACACAACAATCACTGACAACACACCTGTCGAAATCATATTCAGTTATCGTTTTAATCACAGTCGCGTCACGTTACCTGATCAGCGCTACAACTCTCATGATGTCGATTTCACAGCTGCTCACAGAACCAATGCTAGATAGAACGAACCATACATAAGATAGATAGAAAAAGTCTAAACTTTCGTGCAGTGACTGCAGTCTGTGCTGCTGATCATCACACACGTGTTTCTCTCACTCGATTGTAAACACTGGCGCGCTTCCGGGTGTCTGAAGGACCCCTAAGTGAGGCTGTCTGATGATCCGCCTGAGCCAAATGCTCAGACTGATCGCTAGACAAAACCTTCCTGCTAAACAACAAACGTGTTATTCTGGTTAAAGGAGTAGTTCACTTTCAGAACAAAAATGTACCCCCTTGTCATCCAAGATGTTCGTATCTTTCTTTCTTCTGTTGTAAAGAAATGCTTCTTTGTTGAGGAAATTTCAGGATTTCTCTCCATATAATGGACTTCTATGGTGCCCCTGAGTTTGAACTTCCAAAATACAGCTTCAAAGGGCTCTAAATGATCCCAGCCGATGAAGAAGGGTCTTATCTAGCGAAACGATTGGTTATTTTCTAAAAACATTTACAATTTATATATTTTTAATCTCAAAAGCTTGTCTTGCCAAGCTTGACAAGACAAGCATTTGGGGTAAAATTTTTTTTGTTTGTTTGTTTTTTTTTTTTTTTTTAGAAAATAACTGATTGTTTCACCAGATAAGACCATTCTTCATCGACTGGGATCATTTAGAGCCCTTTGAAGCTGTATTTTGGAAGTTCAAACTCAGGGGCACCATAGAAGTCCACTGAAGGGACTGAACCAAAAACAATTGCAAATTCTTTTTGAGTAACTGGTATTTTATAACAAGAAAGCAATTCATCATAAGAAAAGAGTGTTCCTTCTTTAATATATAACTAACTAACCAACTTAATATTGTTGTCAACCCAGTTCTTAAAAAGAAAGACTGAAATAAGTATTTTCTTGTAACATACTCTAAGAAAAATCTGACAGTATTCATACAACCCTTTTTATAAATTATTTCGATTTTGTCAATTTACCAAAAACAAGAGAACCAGCAAGACAGTCTCTCTGCTTAATTATTTTGAAATAATATACACTGCCGCTCATAAGTTTGGGAGCAGTACGATTTTTAATGCTTTTTCTACTCATCAAGTCTGTGTTTATTTGATTAAAAATACAGAATAAAACTGTAATATTGTGAAATGTTAATGCAATTTAAAAAAGTGGTTTACTATTTTAATATACTTAAAAATACAATTTATTTCTGTGATGCAAAGCTGAATTTTCAGCATCATTACTTCAGTATTCAGTGTCACACGATCCTTCAGAAATCATTCTAATATGCTGATTTTTTATCAATGTTGAAAACAGTTGTGCAGCTTAATATTATTTTGAAACCTGTGATACTTTTTTCAGGATTCTTTGATAAATAAAGTGTTAAAAAGAACAGCATTTATTTAAAATAGAACATTTTTGTAACAATAAACGCTTTGTTTAGGGTCAATACATTTTTTCTTTCTTTCTCTCTTTGAAAGAAATTAATACTTTTATTCAGCAAGGATGTGTTAGACTGATAAAAAGTGATAGGAAAGATTTATGTTGTTAGAAAAGATTTCTATTTTAAATAAATGCTGTTCTTTTTAACTTTTTATTCATCAAAGGATTCTGAAACAAGTATCACAGGTTCCAACAAAATATTAAGCAGCACAACAGTTTCCAATATTGATAATAAATCAGTATATTAGAATGATTTCAGCATCACGGAAAAAATTTATATTTTAAAGTATGTTAAAAAAACTGTTATTTTGAAATGCAATATTATTTCATATTATACTTTTTCTGTATTTTTGATCAAATAAATCGAACTTTGATGAGCAGAAAAGACTTCTTACTGTCCGAAACCTTTGTATGTTATTATTGATTAAATGTATTGTATTGATTAAATTTATCTGAATAAAAAGTGTTTTCAGATGAGAATTTTCAATAAAAACAAGTTGTGAGGATATCAAACGAAAATCAGTTACATTTGTAGTGTTTAATGTGTGCATAATAAAAGATTGATTGAATAATTAGTTTGGGATGTAAAGATGAGCATAAATTATCCAGATGCACATAAATATCACCAGTGTTTGGGGAAAGTTATTTTCAAAAGTAATGCGTTACAATATTGAGTTACTCCCTAAAAAAGTAACTAATTACATTACTTAGTTACTTAGTTGCGTTAGGTTACTTTTGCGTTACTTTTTAAATCTGGGCAGGACTTGCTCATTTGTTTTTAATATAAAAAGTTGTATTTTTGTCAAATGTAAAAAGCCTTTTTACACCAAAAGCCTCAGGCTTAGAGAAAAGTAAATTGACGTCTGTACAGTAGACCGCAGAAGAAAAAATGTCAACTCTTCAGCAATAAAAAAAGAAAACAAATGTTCGATTATCTTGAGTAATTTTTGCTTATTAGTATGGATGAATTGGATCATCGAAGGTCGGCAGAAAAGACATCGGTTAATAAAATGGGATTAAATACATAAAGGTTATTTGTATTATTTAACATTTAATTATTGCAGGTTTGTCTTGAATTTCAGTTTTTATTCATTTTAAGGAATACTGTTTTTGTTTTTTAGTGAGTGAGATGAATTAATGCATGTTCACATTTATTCTAGAACTAAAGTAACATCTTACTCACAGTTTCTCTCAACATGGGGACAGGAGAGCTTTTAATCAATAAATGGGGGAAAAGTAATTGGCATTACTGATTTGAAAAAGTAACTCAGATATTTTCTTGTCAGTTAAAAAGTACTTGGAAAAAGTAAAATTATTACGTAACTTGCAATACTTGTAATGCGTTACCCCCAAGTAAGAGGTCTAATGAGAACATTGGCCTTTTCATACATGTATGTGAGAATAAACTAGTTGTAAATGTGTTAGTTTGGAACCTGATTGCTGATGGATGAAGGTGCTTTGACCATGATGATGCTGGAGTCTGGATCTTCTCACAGGTGATGTTTTCCTCTGAGGGAGAATCGCACTCTGACACAAACACCTTTCATGCCGCGTTTGCTGTGTGTTGTTGTTGTGCCGGAGCGCAGTGGTTGTGTTGCTTTCCTCGCCTCGTGCCCCTGAGCTGGCCAAAGGCAATGCATTCTGTCTGAATTTACACAATTGAAAGAGACATCTTCCCAGCCCTCTGCTTTCTCACATGTGCTACTGTACGCTAGTTATTTCTTTCACTGTGTGCCTTGTGGAACCCAATCGGCACAATTAACAAGAGACCGCATTTTGTCCAAAAGGAGATTTTGAAAATATTCACTGTACATTCTCAGGCAGCGTTTGCTGAAGGAATGATTCCACAAAACCTTCTCCTATAATGTTCCCATATGGCTCCTCTTCTATGTTTATCTAACATCTTTTAGTAACCAAAACCAATGTTTTTCCTTTCACAGTTTTTATTAAAGGTGCTGAAAATGTGCTCACCCTCAAGCCATCCAGAATGTGTTTGTTCATCAGGGCCCGTATTCACAAAACATCTTAAGGCTAAAAGTATCTCATAACTCGGCGATTTAGGAGAAAATCTGAAAAATAATGGGCGTGTCAGTCCTAAATTTAGGACTCCACATTTTTTTTTTAGTGCTAAAACTAGCTCCTAAATCTGTAAAATTTAAAAAGGAGGACTCCAAAATCACTAAGACCAAATCACAAACTGTCCCGACTTGCTGAAAAAACAATTATCCCAGAAATTCGAATGGTTCCATAAATACCATTACAAACCACTTTTAACAATTAAAACATATTTTCCTGTAGTGTGTTTGGGACATGTTCCATTAGGAATTAGTAGTTTTAACAAGCCACCAAATAAAGGCAACCAATTACCAGCAGAGACCAACAGGCACAATTACAGTTTCCATTCAAACCAGTACAATTCCCATTATAAAGGTCTAAAATGTAAGATTTAAACATTTTAGAAACACGCTGCATTTATTTGCATGTCTTTTTTGGTTTTTTTTTTTGTTTGAGGTTATCCCAAATCCATATTTCCCAACAATTTTTATTTTTAAACCTTCATTTGAATATAACATAATATTGCACAATATTTCTATGAATAAATCTCTGACAGAAACCCCTCCCCTATCAGCCAATCACAGTGTTCATAGTTAGTAAGCATGCTGACATCATCCACAGCTACGAGGTCAACCCCGCCTTTACTCTTAGCTTAAGACTTCTCTCTATTCCTTAGTGAAAGTTTGTCTCAGCAGCTTTGTGAATAGGTTTTAAGAAAGAACTCTTAGCTAAAAACTTTTACTGCTATTTAGGAGAACTCTTAGCAGTAAGATAAAATGCCCAGATTTGTAGAACTGTGTCATTCCATCACTGTCTCACCAATGGATCCTCTGCAGTGAATGGGTGCCATCAGAATGAGTAATGCATAATCCAGAATAACGTCCATCTCCTGTTGTGTCTCACATCAAAATCCAGCCACATATGTGTTTAGAGCAGTTTTGGCTGGTAAATGGTGTTTGATCTGTGCAGATTTCTCTCCTGATTCAGACCAGACCTTTTTTTTTCACTGGAGAAAGCATTATTATGGATTATAGACTTGTATTTTAGTTAAAAACATCTTAATGATTGATTTGTTTCAGCTTTTATCTTCTCAAGATGTTAACTGATGGACTGGAGTGGATTGTGGATTATTGTGATGTTTTTATCAGCTGTTTGGACTCTCATTCTGATGGCACCCATTCACTGCAGAGGATCCATTTCCTTTAATAAAAAAATTCAGTGATACAATTAAAAAAACCTCTCTACTGTATATGCACCAGGCACTTTCTTACCAACACTTAACAAGACTGAACAAAACAACACAAACGTTTACTTGTTAATGCACCACAAGTCATATTGCACTACTTGCTTTTTACCCTTAATACCTCTTTTGTACAATGTTGTATAGTATTATAATGTAAAGTACTTGTATAGTCTGTCTTCACTCTTAAAAATAAAGGTGCTTCAAAAGGCTCCTCAAGCGATGCCATAGAAGAACCATTTTTACTTCCACAAAGAACCATTCAGTCAAAGGTTCTTTAAAGAACCATTTCTTGCTTATCGTTTTATAATCTGAAGAACCTTATTTGCCACAAAGAACCTTTTGTGAAACAGAAACGTTTTACAGATGTTAAAGGTTCCTTATGGAACCATTTAGACAAAAAAGGTTCTTCTATGGCATCGTGAAGCTCCTTTATTTTTGTTGGGTTATGTGTATAGTGAACTATTTTTAGTATATGTATAGTTAGATTACTGCTTCAGTGAGTTGGCTATGTATAGGTTTAAAAAAATAGCTCTTACGTCTAGTGTTGTATGTTTATATTTGTTTATTTATGTAGAACCGTGGTCCTGGAAGACATGACATTTCATTCAATAAAGCTCGACTTGACTTGACTTGTACAACAACAGCACTGTGTATATAAGCAGAAGTACGGACGCTCTGAATAACATCTTTGGTCTTTTCTATAAAGATCACGGGCATCTCAAAGCTGATTTACACACACACAAACTCATCTTAGTCGCACAAGGACACAAAAACTTTGCACTTAATAAGAAGCTGTGAAATTATGACACAGACGTCCAGAGAGTCGCAGCAGTCAAGGTTTAGCACACAGACGCGGCGCTCCACATCTATTCATCTTCTTTTAAGAGGACAACAAAACAGCTTCTGTTCGGTGTGACATGCTCATCTTGTCACAGGGACAAATTGCTCCTTAAATTACACTTTGAGCAATTTTGCAGCTTTATAGAAATATTTTCACCATCACACAAGCTGACCTGACAAAGTTATCATTTGGCATTTTCAATTAGCTTCTTTACATCTTACGACAGATGTCCAAAAGCACGTCTGCTGTGAATTACGGCCCGTTTTAGGCTCTTGTGTCCTGATGGCAGCACATTCCAGCGCTGAAGCTCCTGGACGGACTGAAGTCTCTCAGGAATAACTTCAGCTTCCTGCAGAATTACAGTATGATTGAGTCATAACTGCGAGTCTATTTACATCATCTGACAAGTATTTCCTCTGCAACGAGAGCGCATTTGTAGCCGCACTTAAGGCAGATGTCTGCCCAGCCTCAAAAGTACCACAAAATCCAGATTGTGACTTTCAGAAGGAATCAGTTCAGCTCATAATTCTTCATGCGGCCACAAACACGCAGCAGATCTGTCTGTTCAGATGCCGTACATCTTCTGCTTTACAGATCCTCGTGGTGCAGTAAAGCTTGAGCGCTTGGCAGGCCGTGTTCTCCACGCTTTCTCCCAGGATCCTTTGTGTTCATGTAATGCCCTCAAACACCAGGCAGGACGCTGCATACTCACTGATTACTTTGGATCTTTGCTTGAAAAGAAAAAAAAAACACTCATCTGTCTGAATGCTTTTCAATCAACAATAATCTGCAATGTTTAGAACTGTTACCTAGTTCAATTAAACAGCTTCACACAGCTTTATCTCCATGAGCACTGAACAAAACTTCCGTGCAATATACAAAATCAAATCACACACACACATATCACAAAAATATATTTGCCAAAATTTGTTTCACAATATATTTACGTAAATATGTAATATATTTTTGGGACATTTTTGTTTATTTTAATGCATTTAAAAATATATATATTTGCCCTCGCTATATTTCGGTTCAAGAAAACACCAGTCTTAAGTAGATTTGTAAATATTTATTTATTTATTATTTGTAATACATTGTATGGGTTACAAAAAAAATGCCAGAAATCATTAGCATATTAAGTAAAGATCATGTTCCATAAAGATATTTTGGAAATTTATTAGCATAAATATATCAAAACTTAATTTTTGATTAGTAATATGCATTGCTAAGAACTTCATTTGGACAAATTTGAAGGTGATTTTCCCAATATTTAGATTTTTTTGCACCCTCAGATTCCAGATTTTCAAATCTGTATCTCAGAAAAATATTATCTAACCCTATTTCCTAACAAACCATACATCAATGGAAATGACAAATGGAATTTAGTAAATCAAGGCTAAAACTAAATATATTTTCAGTTTCATAAATATACTTTTTTGAGCTTCACTGTTTACAACATATATTTATCATATATTTCTTTGGGAATTGAATTTGAACATCAAATGTTCATCAGAAGACATTGATTAATACTGTATAGACAAAAACGGCTGAAAGACGTTGACGTGGTTCTTATACGAGAACTTTTATTTTCCAAATAGTTTCTCTCCAGCTTATTCCTGACTTGATGTGTTTGGTTTTGCTGGAATCGCACTGAAGTTTCCTGTGTGAAGTTTCAGCCAAAGGGATGTGGTCCATTTGCATCGCCGACATGCTGCCAGACACAATCCCATTCATTTCACAGATCTCACCCATGTAATCACAGGCCTTATCTTTAATACTCGACAGATTGTGGAAACTAGAGCACACTTCTTTGATTTCTTTCAGCATTTAGGATTTTTTTCCCCCCAATGTTTCTCTGCCAGTTTGCACAAATAATAATATTGATGCATACTGTGGTTGTCTATTTATCTTTACATTTCAATAAACAGTGTTTGATTAATTGCTGGTAAATATATATAAGCACAAACAAGTACATGTGCTCTTCAGCTGTGCATTTTCACATCACATTAGTTAGTGACTGATGACAGAATGCTCAATGTTCAGGTGAACCAACCCCTTAAATGTTGTGGATCAATGTTATGTAATGTGTCACAAATACGTTTAGCGACATTTAACCCCGTTTAAAATCTGCCTCGACCACGTGGCATCCAGAAATACTCGGCATCGCTTTCCTGCGGTGATCCTGTGTTTGTGTTACCGTAATACTCATTTCATCCCGCCGCTGGATAAGAAAGCTCCATCCATTTGAAGGCCGCTAAGTGAAGTGGGATGCTGTAATTAGGACGTCTGCTCTCTGATATACAATCCGAGGACGGTTGCTTTCTAGCCCGACAAACACAATCTTAATCCAGGAAATAGCTCGCAATCAGAATATTGGATCTGACATCAGAGGTAGCCACAGAGGCGGTCTTTCCCGAGCTTCAAAGCTGCGGCGGGGCCCGTTAGAGGTTTGTCCTGTGATCAAGTATGACAGTCGGCAAACACAAAGGCCCCGGCCCTCTCGTGTGCCCGCTTTGCTTTTCTTGGCTCCCCCCGTCCGCTTGATGCCAAGTCAGCTTGTGTGTTGTCAGCGTGTTTGTGTACGTCTGCGTGGACTGAGATGATGTAATCAAACGCTCTAATCACAGGCACCTGTTCTACATTCGGGGCCGCACACGCATCTGTCGGGGCCCGTGACTACTAGCGCGGCTCCGTCCCAGCTGCCTTTGCCTCCAATCAAGCCTGCGCTCATATCGCAGTGATCTTGGGTATTTGCACTTGATTTAATCTGCTTAAGAAATCTGAATGAGATTAAACTCAGATATAGAGGGATTACAGTTACACCTTCTCCACTGAAAGGCCTCTGTTCGACTGGTGGATGAGTGAACCCAACTGTTTTTTGTTTATGAATCGTAGAAGTTTTGAGAACATGGCTAGAGCCACTTTGTACTTTTTTAGTATAGTGTGACTGAAGTCAAGCCCGTTGTTAAACAGGTTATGTTGTTACACCAGTAGGTGGCACTGATGAGTGAGTCAATTAATCATTCATTCAACCAAAAATGCTGATTTATTTATGAATGAAACAAATGTCCTTATTTACTTAAATCAAACAGTACAACATTGTTGTACTGCATTATTAATTCACAGGCAATGCATGAACTGATAAATAAAAAAAGTCTTGAGTGCAACGTAAGTCACTTTGTATAAAAGCATCTGCAAATTGTAAATAAAACGACTGTCTTTATGAATGAGTCATTGGATCATTCACTGAACCTATTTCTTTTAAAATGCTGATTCATTTAGAACTAATGAGTTAGTAATTGAATCATTCACTGAGTGAGTAATTGAATCTTTCACTGAGTAAATCATTTAATCAACCACCGAAATGGTTTGTTCTAAAACGCTGATTCATTCAGAACTAATGAGTGAGTCGTTGAATCATTCACTGAACCTATTTGTTTTAAAATGTTGATTCATTCAGAACTAATGAGTTAGTAATTGAATCATTCACTGAATGAGTCATTGAATCTTTCACTGAGTAAATAATTTAATCAACCACCGAAACGGTTTGTTCTAAAATGCTGATTCATTCAGAACTAATGAGTGAGTCATTGAATCATTCACTGAACCTATTTGTTCTAAAATGCTGATTCATTCAGAACTAATGAGTGAGTCATTGAATCATTCACTGAACCTATTTGTTCTAAAATACTGATTCATTCAGAACTAATGAGTGAGTCATTGAATCATTCCCTGAACCTATTTGTTTTAAAATGCTGATTCATTCAGAACTAATGAGTGAGTCATTGAATCCTTCACTGAACCTATTTGTTTTAAAATGCTGATTCATTCAGAACTAATGAGTGAGTCATTGAATCATTCCCTGAACCTATTTGTTCTAAAATGCTGATTCATTCAGAACTAATGAGTGAGTCATTGAATCATTCACTGAACCTATTTGTTTTAAAATGCTGATTCATTCAGAACTAATGAGTGAGTCATTGAATCCTTCACTGAACCTATTTGTTTTAAAATGCTGATTCATTCAGAACTAATGAGTGAGTCATTGAATCATTCCCTGAACCTATTTGTTCTAAAATGCTGATTCATTCAGAACTAATGAGTGAGTCATTGAATCATTCACTGAACCTATTTGTTCTAAAATGCTGATTCATTCAGAACTAATGAGTGAGTCATTGAATCATTCACTGAACCTATTTGTTCTAAAACGCTGATTCATTCAGAACTAATGAGTGAGTCATTGAATCATTCACTGAACCTATTTGTTTTAAAATGTTGATTCATTCAGAACTAATGAGTGAGTCATTGAATCATTCACTGAATAAGTCATTGAATCTTTCACTGAGTAAATCATTTAATCAACCACCGAAACGGTTTGTTCTAAAATGCTGATTCATTCAGAACTAATGAGTGAGTCATTGAATCTTTCACTGAACCTATTTGTTCTAAAATGCTGATTCATTCAGAACTAATGAGTGAGTCATTGAATCATTTACTGAACCTATTTGTTTTAAAATGCTGATTCATTCAGAACTAATGAGTGAGTCATTGAATCATTCACTGAACCTATTTGTTCTAAAATGCTGATTCATTCAGAACTAATGAGTGAGTCATTGAATCATTCACTGAACCTATTTGTTTTAAAATGCTGATTCATTCAGAACTAATGAGTGAGTCATTGAATCATTCACTGAGTGAGTCATTGAATCTTTCACTGAGTGAATCATTTAATCAACCACCAAAACGGTTTGTTCTAAAACATTGATTCATTCAGAACTAATAAATTAGTAATTGAATCATTCACTCAGTGAGTCATTGAATCATTCATTCAGAGCTAATGAGTACTGAGTATTCATTGAATCACTGAATTCACTGAACCTATATATCTATCTAAACATCACATAAACTATCAGAAAAAACATCTATTTTGTAATTTTACATTGACAATAATAGACTATTCTATTTATTAAAACCAAGTCTCATCAGTTTAGGGTTTTTAATCGTTTACATTTATTCCAAAATAATAACTCAAGGCAGTAACAATTTAATTACATATTTTGTTTAATTTTTTTTTTGGATCATCAGTCTGGGTAAACACTGGTCACAGACGCAGGGATGTACCTTTACTTTTACTAAGCTGGCGGAGGAAATGCCCCTAAAAACGTAATAAAAGTATCTTGTATCTTGTCAAACTACAGTTTCAAACTAGTTTCCTAAAACTATTGTGCCTGATCCAGAGTGCTGCCATTAGTCCTGTAGTTCATAACCACGGCTGCTTCTCTACACGAGTCAACAGAGACTCAATAAATTCCCTCCACAGGAGACGAGACAAATCTGTTAAAAACATGAAGAGAGAGAACACAAAGGCAATGAAGAGAAGAGCGATCCCAGAACAGAACATGACGTCTGACTTCTCGCACACATCCGGGGCTTTCTTAGAAATGATCTCCAGCACACGAGAAGTGCTTTAGAAAGCGGCTGCCACATGGGAAACATTATGTCCCCCAATCAGAGTTATTATCTGAACCAGCACCCTTTGAAAAGATGTGCTAGACAAAGACGACGCAGACAACGCTCTCTTAAATGCTATAATAGCACTTAAAATACTGGATGTGACTGTTTATTTGAACTTTTAATGTTTTTGAATCCAACGCTCTGGCCTTGAAGATCTAACACGGCCCAGATGTGTGCGCTGAAAAGACGACGGTTATTTCCACTTTCCCATTGTCTTGTCTGAAATCGCAGTACCTTTGACAATCGTAATTTTCCGCTGTGTTTTCACTGCGCCTGTCTCCTCTTTAACGTGTCCTTTGCATGAAAACTCACACATGCTTCTCTTTTCAGTTCAGACATAACCCAAGCGCAGACCCAGGGTCATCAGAGCAAACAGGTCACTCAATTTCTCATCAACATTACTTTCGGAGTACCAGACTTAATTCAAGACAGAGGAAAAATCTGATAGGACTGTCAAAAACTTAACTCTGTACATTTACACACAAGTGCATAAACATACAGTACCATTGTGATCTATGTTTAAACAGCTTAATAAATCCTTACTGAGAATTAACTGTATTTAGTGTGTCATTAAAATCAACTTTCATTTATATGCAAGAGTCAATTAATTTGTAATGATTATTATTAATTTATATTTATATAGTTATATACTGTATATGTGACCCTGAACCACAAAACCAGTCTTAAGTAGCATGGGTGTATTCGTAGCAATAGCTAAAAATACATTGTATGGGTCAAAATAATATTTTTTCTTTTATGCCAAAAAGTAAAGATCAGAGAGTTTATTAAAAGAGTTTATTAAACTTCTTACCATTATTATATCAAAATCAACTGAAAGCTTATTTATTCAGCATATTTCACATAAACACTTATGACTAGTTGTGTGGTCCAGGGTCACATATTTGTCATTCATTATCATTACATTTTAATGGGTTATATAGAAATGTTATATAAAATAAAATATTTGTATGGTGCAATGAAATTAGCTAGTAAAGGCCATTGTTAGATAGTGTGTGCACTAGTTTGTTGAAGATAATCAGTAAGTTGCGACCAATTATTAATTATTCATTCAACCAATTAATTCAAAATCGCATGTTTATTTATGAAAATTAACAAACAAACAAACGACTGTATTTAGGAATGAGTCATTGAATTATTCACTGAATCAATTTCATTGCATTGCATCAAACAAAATAAACTCTATTTCAGTCTTAAAGGGGTCATCCGATGCCCATTTTCCACAAGTTAATATGATGCTTTAGGGTCCTAATGAAAAGTTTGTAATATACTTTGATTAAAAATTCTTAATGGTAGTGTAAAAAAACACTAATTTTACTGGGTAAAAAATGGCTCTGTTCTCAGCAAGCGATATCAGTACATGGCCCTTTAAATGATTTGAACCTCAGTTCTGTGGGGCTTGTCATAACAACGCACATGAGGTGTTGCCAAGATAACAGTTGAGGGCATTATTTTGGGAAATAATGATCACGAGAGGCTTTGAAAACACATATGTGTAACCATATCAGTTTGAACCGGAGTTGGACCTATTTAGGTAGATCGGCGGCACATTCCCTTCAAAAATAAAATTCAGCCACTGTGTCCTCAGATGTCAGTAGTAAATGAGGACTGCTGTGTTTGCTGTTACACCCAACAACTGTACTCCACACTCGCTTAGACCACATTCTGCTCCAGCGTCAAAACAATGGCTGACAGTTTACTTCTCACTCAAGGCGGGTCTGTGCTAAAACACTGCTGTCTATCAACTATCGCAGGAGCGGAAGGGGCAAATTATTTTACTAAATTAAAAGAAAACTACTGGGCGGATCTTTGTCATTCTAGGGTGGTTGTGCACACACACTCCTAACACACATTTCAGTTCAAACTGCTTGTAAAAGTGCATGTGGCACCGGATGACCCCTTTAAAACTTAAAAATGTTCATTTTAATTCATTGTGTGACATTAATTTCTTTTTGAAGTTTTGAAAATTATTTTAAAGTAAATCCTACACATTTTTGGTCTGTTTTCTGTCTCATGTCTTTTATTTTGAAGTCTGTTGCGTTCCTGTTTCCAGTGTCTCGATTAGTGAGTCATTGCATAATTAATTTAACCAATTTATTCAAAAAGGCATATTCATTTATGAAAACAAGCAAACAAATGACTGTTTTAAAAATGAGTCATTGAATTATTCACTTTACCAATTTCAGAAATGTTGATTAACTCAGAACTAAAAGTGACCCTGGACCACAAAACCAGTCTTAAGTAGCATCAAAAATACATTGTATGGGTCAAAATTATAATTTTTTCTTTTATTCCAAAAAATATTAGGATATTAAAATCATGTTCCATTATGATATTTTGTAAATTTTCTACCATAAATATATCAAAACTTAATTTTTGAATAGTAATATGCATTGCTAAAAACTTCAACTGGACAACTTTAAACACGATTTTATCAATATTTCGATTTTTTTTTAGATTCCACATTTTCAAACAGTTGTATCTCGACCAAACATTGTCCTATCCTAACAAACCACACCTCAATGGAAAGCTTATTTAAAAGTGTTTAAATCCCTTATGACTGGTTTTGTGGTCTTAGTGAGTCATTAAATCAAATAAAAAAAGCTGATTAATTTGGAAATGAAACAGAACTACATGTGCGCAGCTGTGGTTTTGCTGTCCCTGGTTCTTTGGAGACATCAGCAGTCATCTGACATGGGAAAACATTCAAAATAAGAATTCCTAAATCTGGCTGTCATAAATGGCAGTGTTTCCTGAGAAAGACCCACGTGATACTTCCAGACAGTTTCTATTTCAACTCTTCTCTGCACTTGATTAAAGTGGTGACCGTTTAAAAATACAGTGTGTCATTTCAAGCAGACCTCAACCTGTGACGAACCATAAAAACACACAACCCAAGGCCTCGCTGTGAATTCTCGCCGACGCGTTAACGGCTACGCTTCATATGAGAAACCGTATAGCGCTCAGGACGTGACCTAGAGTTTACGACCCAGACCTGTTGCTCCGCAGCGATTGATCGTCAACAGAGAAAACAGCAGCGCTCCGTCCCAGCAGTATGTCAGGAAGAAGGCGACGCGTTTCTGCCCTGAGAGGCCCGTCGGAGGATTCTCAGCCCGCTCGTTTTATTGGTGGATTCCATTCACTGCTCCAATCTTCCCTGCCGTAGGAGTTCTGTGATTAAAGTGTATAAAAAGCAGGGTGCTCCACTAAACCGGCGTGATTTACGGAGCTGTCACCTCCACGCGGGCCAACCGGGCGTTCAGGCCGCGCTGGAGAACTAATGAAAATGAAACAAGGAGGAGGGGGTCCACAAGGCCACGTGTGCTGAGTGAACGGCGACTCTACGATGATCCTGTCCGCAGATCTCACCTGAGCCTGTAATGCGTGATTCATCCGTTTGCAGACATCTGTCTAACGCTTTAAGAGCCGGCCAGCAATTACACACACGCTGTTGTCTCGATGCGCTCCTCACACACACACACCAACACACACACACACATTATACTCTACTGTATATAAACACAGCACCCGTCCCATTTCTGCCATTAGCCTCTGGTTCACCCTGGTTCACGGTCGGTTCATGGACGTATGCCAGTAAAGACCGCTGCGGATGGACGGATGCAGAGGCCGCTCTCACAAGCTTCCACAAGCTGTTTATTAAAACTCAACAAGACCAGGGATATTTTCAGACGTGATGCAGATGTCTCTCTTCTGCACATTTGTTTCTGAGGGAGAAGAGACAGAAGGTTCACTGCCAAAAATCAACATTGTCATAATTTACTTTCTTCTGCGCAACACAAAATCATTATGGCTAAGCCGAAGGACCATAAAAATAACATTGAAATATCTTATCATAAAAGTTGTCCAAGCGACTTATATATATTAAAGCAGTAAATTAGTTCACTTTCAGGACAAAGATTTACAGATAATGTACTCACCCCCTTGTCATCCAAGATGTTCTTGTTTTTCTTTTTCAGTCGTAAAGAAATTGTTTTTTGAGGAAAACATTTCAGGATTTCTCTCCATATAGTGGACTTCTATGGTGCCCCCGAGTTTGAACTTCCAAAAATGCTGTTTAAATGCAGCTTCAAAGAGCTTTAAATGATCCCAGGCGAGGAAGAAGGGTCTTATCTAGCGAAACCATCTGCTATTTTCAAAACAAATTGGCGCTTTATATACTTTTTAACCTCAAATGCTCGTCTTGTCTCGTCTCTGCAATGTGCATGCACAGTTAGGGTATGTCGAAAAACTCCCATCTCGTTTTTGTCTTCAACTTTACATTTAAAATCGATGTTTTACCTTTTTTTAAAGGGCATTTGATCTTCTTTGTATGTTCACTTTGTAAACACTGGGTTGGTACTTCTGCAGCGATGTAGGATGATTTTGAAGTTGGAGAAGAAAACGAGATTGGAGTTTTTTGACATACCCTAACTGTTTTGAACTGGAGTGCACAGACCACACATGCGCATCGCAGAGCTAGACAAGATGAGCATTTGAGGTTAAAAAGTATATAAATCATCAATTTGTTTTGAACACAGCCAATCGTTTTGCTTGATAAGACCATTCTTCCTCAGCTGGGATCATTTAGAGTCCTTTGAAGCTGCATTTAAACTGCATTTTGGAAGTTCAAATTTGGGGGCACCATAGAAGTCCACTATATGGAGAACATTCCTAAAATGTTTTCCGCAAAAAACTATTTCTTTACGACTGAAGAAAGTAAGACATGCACATCTCGGATGACAAGGGGGTGAGTATATTATCTGTACATTTTTGTACTGAAAGTGAACTAATCCTTCAATGAGCTGTTTCTACCTGATAATTTACCATGTAAAAAGTAGTTTTATGTGTGTAAATGAACGTATTTTGGTTGATTTTGTGATATTACATTTTATTTTTGACATAATTAGATGTTACCATTATTTTCAGGATTATTATTAGAGTCTTGAAGGGGTAGTTTACCCAAAAAGTTCATCAATCAGTTTTAGTAAGCAAACAGACGCCTGTATGATGGAAGTCAATGTCAAGGAAGTCAAAGATATCTTCTTCTGTGTTCAGCAAAAGAAAGAAACTTATACAATGAGGATGAATATGGCAGAATTGTCATTCTGGGGTAAACTATGCCTTTAAGCTGAATTAATAGTTGCATTTCATTCTGTTCTTGTATTGAAGAACTGTGTGGATTGATTTGGTTTGTCTGATGAATGTTTTTGCTCACTATCTCGCAATGTTTTTTCAGTATCAGCCCTGGTTTTTGACACAGCAAGTCAAGATAAGAAATGCTCCAGCTTTTAAAAGCTCATCCTGAGATCTCTGTGGTCTGTTCTATTGTGCTGTGTGTTGTATTTATTTGTGTTTAAAGACTCAGTTGAGTGATTTTCCCAATGGCTGTGCTAGTTTAATGCCTCCTGTATCACTCCATGCTCTTTTTCTTCACACATAATGAAATCATTCAACCTTTAATCCATATAAACATGTATTTATTTACTTGATAATCCGTCGCATTCAGACTGGGCTTTGATTCTGGAAGACTGCTAATGTGTAACATTACCGGGATCAATCCCAGAATGCATGTCTGTGTCAGTGAATGTTGAATAAGTCTCTACTAAAGTCTAGGATTTGTTGAACACAGAGTGAATGAGCATCATGCAGTTGTATGAACTTTTCCAGAAAGAGTTCAGTTGTAGTTGATGTAATCCATGAAGTGGGGATATAACAAAATAAACTCATTATTTCAGACTTTCTACTTAAAAATTTAAAAAATGCATTTCTTTATCATTTGCGAAATTTGCTATTTACTATTTTAAAGTAAATCCTACACTTTTTTGTTCTGTTTTCTGGCTCATGTCTTTTATTTTGAAGTCTGTTGAGTTCCTGTTTCCTGTGTATTTGTAGTCAAGTTGTGGTTTTTTTGTAGATTATCCTGTCATTGTTTCCAGTCCTGTTTTGTTTGCTCATTTGTGTCTGCTTATATACTCCAGTGTTTTTTGTGTTGATTGTCAAACTATTTTCAAAGTCTTGACTCCAAAAACAGTAACACTTTATTTTAAAGTGATGCAGTTAGACGTTATGTGTAAATTGTGCATAATTACAACCAACTAACCCTAAACTCCATCTGCTCATAATTTATTTTACAGTGTCCTTGTTACACTGTAATTATGCATTTAAGTACTGAGTAATATTACCAACATGCACTAATTGTAAGGTTAGAGTTTGCTTTAGGGTTATTGCATCTAATTATGCATAATGTACTGTTTTTACTATATGCAACATGAAACAAGAACACTAAAATAGTGTTACTCCAAATCCTGGCCTTATTTGTGCTATTACACTGTAACAACGTCACCTTAAAATAAAGTGGGACCCTTCATCATGTGTTACATGAATAATCATTTGTGTCCCTGGAGCCCAAAACCAGTCTTTAGTAGCACAGGTATATTTGTATCAATAGCCAAAAATACATTGTATGGGTCATAAGTATCTATTTTTCTCTTATGCCAAAAATTTAGGAAAATTAAGTATCATGTTCAATGAAGATATTTAGTTATTTTTCTACCATAAATATATCAAAACATATTGTTTGATTAGTTATATGCATTGCTAAGAACTTCATTTGGACAACTTTAAAGGCGATTTTCTCAATATTTAGATTTTTTTGCACTCTCAGATTCCAGATTTTTAAATAGTTGTATCTCGGATACATACATCTCAAAAAATTGACACTTTTGACTGGTTTTGTGGTCCAGGGTCACATTTGTGTACTTAGACCTTTGAATCAAAACCTGTGTGACAACTAGCCCCAATTTTCCCTATATATTATTGATATCCTCTTATGCCGCTGGTAAATACGCTAAATATCTCCAATTATTACTTTAAGTTTTTACAGAGGGATTTGTTCATATATAATTTGCTTGATTTTAGACAACATTTTATTCCCCAAAAACTGTAAAAAAAAAAAAAAAAAAAAAAAAATTTTGAATTTTGGAGTGACAAAATGAGATACCCAAAATCCCCTCTGTAAAAACATTTGACTCTAATATGCCAAAAAAATTAACAAAAATTTTGAAACTAACTTCATCCAGTGTTTAGATTTTTGTACTAGAAATGTATACAAATTATTGCATAATTCATTAAATAATGCCTCATTTACATATTTAAACCTAACATTTTAGAAAACTTGTAATACACATTTTTTTTTGCAATTATCAATGTAATCAATCAACTTAGTAAGTAAGCTGATAACTATTAGTTTTTTTTTTTACCATATTCACCTGCAGTGTCTCGCCTTAAAGAGCTATTTCTACCTTATTTAACCCATAAAAAACATATATAAATAAATATTGTAGATTTTAGAAAAACCTTACCTAAAATAGTCCAGTAACATGTAAATGAACTGGTTTTATTCAAGTCATAATATTGCTGACCAAGCTAAATACATGAATTTATACTAACAAAACAGGTTTTCATGGGTTAAATCAAGGAGAAACAGTTTTTTAAGATAACAGTTTTGGTTTCAGGTCTTTTCCGTGCAGTAAACGGTTCAATTCCATAATTCTGTGGATTTAAGTCTGAACTGCACTTGGGAAAATAAGGAGCAGCAGAGACGCTTCTAGTGTAACAAATGGCCGGAAGTGTGTTAAATGGCTGTTGTTAAGCGCTTATGAGTGTCTGTCAATTATCTGTGCCATTAACTCAATAATACAGCAGTGAAGTTTAACAATCATGGCAGCAGCTCATTTCACCTCCTGCTAAAAACCACACACAAGTGACGACTTTAAAGAACATTTAATTCCTTTCTATTTAATGAAGTGGTTCTGGTCATTTGCACCTCTGCTCTCCGCACAAAGATGATTCATTTGTTAATAAGGTACATTAAATGTACGCTTACTCAAACCCTCGCGTGAAGAAGCTCATGATAATTTAGATATTAATGACGTGATCGCTCTCTCATAGCCGACTGAAAGCGCTTGATGAAAGTGACTTTTCTATGAGTGGTTTGGGGAAATCGGTTTAACTGCTGTTAGTTTTAATGGAAATTATTCAGGACTCGGCCAAAACATTCTGTGTCAACTTCATCAAGTGTTTAATCAGAGAAGCTTCTATTCACTAATGTGGACCAAAAATCAAGAAACAGGAAGATTTGCCAAATAAGTTATTAGGCATTAAAAAATAATAAACTTGTATGTGTCACAAACAAAGACCGTTTACTGCTTTTCTTCTTTTCAAACTTAATGTTATTTCTAATCAAAAAATCAGTTCTGATTAGTATTACTATATGGCAAATAGTTCTCTAGGTTTTAAGTATTTCCCCCCAAATGTCAACAGTGACACAACAGTAAACAATCTGGCCTTTAAAGGGTTAAATCCTGAAAATTAAGAATTAATTTTTGGTAGTTATGATCAGGACTGATGTTTGTTTAAATGAACTAAAAATCTATGCCAGTGAAAGTGGAAAAAATATTAATATATACTCATTTAATTAGCTTTTTTGACATTGACATATTTGTCCTCTTAGGACCTTCTGTGTAACTTTTTAATGACTGCACAGGGGTTGCACAGTTAAATGTGTGCGTTCTTCTGCTGCTGGTTTATTCTTTGAACTTATGACTTTTTGTCATATGAAAATAATAAGATGCCTCTAAATGCATAAATGTGACCCTGGACCCGAAAGTTAAAACCTCTGACCAGTGGCTCCTCTCTCAGAGATCTACAATAGCCGGACAAAGAACAATCAGAGAAAAGGAAGGACAGAAGCCAGGAACACTACAGACAGATTTATGATGGCATGGAGTGGTCTATTTTAAACCAGATTGAGCTCAGGTCAGGACGCACCCATCACACGCCACTGACCGCCGGACGCTCTGAGATCATGCTGACGTCCACACCATCACATCTGTATTTCAATCCATGCACAACAATGAAAACAGTGTAATGACAGCGTCATTTAGTTCAAGTGGACAGAAGGAGATATTTGTCAAACTGGAGCAGAAAACACAATATGTGTGCAGTGTTTATGATTTGTCATCATATTTCACATCATCTGAAGTTATAAAACAGCTGTAAGCTTTTACATTCACTAATGCAAAGGTGTAACAAGTTGGCCCCGGGGCCATATGCAAAAAATTTGTACAGGCCCCCCAATCATCATGGGCTCCAACACGGTTAACTTGTTGATTTTTACATAACGTTACGTGAGTATTTACTGTATAAATGCTTTGAAATAATATTTAACATATTTAAGTTCATTCATTATTTGTAGCACGCAAATCTCAACTTATATATTCTGTCAATTTTATGATAAAATACAAACAATAAATGTGTTTTTACGCTCTTATTTGTAGTGAGATAACTATATTTGCCTCAGATCAAGCAGCATGTGAATCAATGATTTTTTACTTTTTAATATTTGCAGCATGAAATAAACATGAAAAAATATTTGAATGCATGTTAAAAAATGAATTAACATGATGTTGCATGAAATCGATCAATCAGAGTTAAATATATATCATTGTCAAAATTGCCAACATTGTTTTATTTTTCTCATAAATCAGCCAGTTAACCGAGTTGAAGCCTATGCTTTTATTGCTATTTTCCATGTTAAATGTGATGACAGGTGTGTCTTTTTTTTTCAGTAGAGTAGGCGGAATTTTCACATTAACTTTACACAATATAACATGATTTCATTACATGAATTCTTTCATTTTAGTAAATTAAATTAATTTAAAGCATTATATAGATGTCTGTGAGACAAATATTCGCTGAGTTTTGGATAATTTATGTGAAGCACTCCTCAAGACATGTTTGTTTTCTTTAGCTATTTTACAAAAGCACAACGTTTTGTTGATATCATGAGTGCACACAAATAAAAGAACAGACATTTGCAGTTCTGAATACTGTATTACTCTTACCTTTATGAGCAAAAATGATGGCGTATTTTAGGTTTCCACTGTTATTAACAAAAAAATGCAAGTGATTTCATTGCTCTGGCGCTTCCATTTCCTGCAAAGCACGCTTTAGCTTTCACTCTCTGCACAAGCGAATGGATATGCATCTAACAACACACATTTATCTAGGCTGAATGTTTAAATTCATATTGTGAAATGCATCGAGTGTTTATGTCTATAGATTTTATTTTAGGCAAGGCTAAATTGATCCAACATGCTCAAACATGCTCAACCCGTTACTTTAAAGGTGCCATAGAACGGAAACCTGTGAAAACTGTTGAATAATAACAGTTCTGTACATGGACATGACATACGTGAGTCTTAAACAAAATCATTTCCTCCTTCTTATATAAATCTGGTGTTTACAAAAGACCACTGAAAAAGAGGCCAATTCCAACATAACACAGATTATGACAGAATAGTCGCGATCATTAATAGTTACGCCCCCAACATTTGCATCGCCCAATAATCAGAAGTTCTGCAGGTCGGCTATTTTGAAAAAACACAAATTGCAAATCCCAAAAGTGAAAGTAAAAAGTTACCGTGCGTTCAAAACGGCAGTTTCAATGCCCTGCATATTAATAGCAGCTCTGTGAAACAGCCAATCAGAGCAGAGCTCATCATTATTATTCATGAACCTTCCAAATAAGGTAATAACAGATCATTTCATTATGGGGATAAATCCTAGGGTTGTAAATGGTCTTGTAAAACCGTTCCTGGAGTATTTTTGCCCTTACCTAAGCCATATACCTTCTACGTAGATATTAGAGAACAATTTAAAATATTGTATCAATGCATTCTATTGCACCTTTAAAAAACAAAAGCGTGAATTTAACAAACATAAAATGTTACAAATTTCTAAATCAACTTAATAAAGAAACAAAATGAAATCTAATCACTTTGCCATTAAAATCCAAAACTTAACTATTTTAATGTCTGCAACACAGGCTCTGTTCTGATAAGTTGTTGGACAAAGGCAGGGCTTGGGGGCCAGGGTCTATTCGTTCCCTTGTTTCAATTAAAATCTGCCCAGGCCCATATGCACCTGCATACCCAGACTTTATGCCGCTGCACTAATGGTGTTTAATTGTGTGTTTGAGTGAGTTTCTTTGACTTTGGTGTGAAGTAGACAACATTTCAACGGTCTGCTTTCTATGAGATGACATGAATGAACAGGACATGTGTGTAAACGACACAGAACACAGATCTGAGTGTGTGTGTCGCTGTATGGAGCGATCTGAGCGCTCTGTACGGCTGTTGTTTGGCGCTGATGTGTTCCGTCTGTTTCCGCGAGCGTTTAAGCGAGCAGTGGGGAGCAATCAATCGGCGATCGCAATCTTGTTTGCTGTTTTTCCATACTTCTCATTAGCGCTCTGCATTCCTGCAGTAATTCACAGCAGTTCGCGTACGGCGGCGGACGCCCATCTGCCGGCTCTCCTGCATTGGCGGTGCAGCGGCCCGTAGAGGCCCGCATTAGCAGCTGCTGGCCGCGGCCCCGCTCCATTCCGCCACGGAAAACTGTGATTATGGAAGCTGATTGCCGTGTCTGTGATAACGATAAGAAGCCGACGGAGTGCCAAGCCATTTCAGCGCACGAGGAAGAAAGAAAACCGTGCAGAGAAATTAATGGCGCTTCAAACACTCGCGGCTTTTTTATATTGACCTCCATACGGAGCCGTTTGCTGCAATCGCTGGCATATGGTGCTGCGTTCACTGTGATGGCCGCTTAAACATCCCAACAATTAGCCACTGAACTGAGCTCATCACACACGCAAATTAATGAATTATGCAAGCGGATAATAGTTATGTGTTTTCAAATTCACGTGTTTTGAATGTAGTTTTCAAATGCGCTTCAGCATCTGGAGTAATGATAATGTTAAAGTGTTTCAATATGAGACAATGTTTGCAAAGCTGCAATTCTTCATCAGAGGGGGCAAAAAAATCTAAATATTAAGAAAATTGCCTTTTAAGTTGTCTAAATTAAGTTTTTAGCAATGCATATTGCTAATAGAAAATGAAGTTTTTATATATTTACTTTAGGAAATGAACTAAATATCTTCATGGAACATGATCTTTACTTAATGTCCTAATGATTTTTGACATAAAAGACATATTTTATAATTTTGACCCATTCAATGTTTTTTTGCCTGTTGCTACAAACATTGTATACCCGTGCTACTTAAGACAGGTTTTGTGGTTCAGGGTCACATATTATAGTAATTTTTGTTAAGTCCAAAATATTGTTTATTTCAGTGTAAAAGAAGTGGAATGTAAGCGGATAATAGTTAAATAGGATAATGTAGTTTCCAAATGCACTTTACATTTCAGCAGCTGGAGTAATGATAATGTTAAAGTGTTTCAATATGAGACAATGTTTGCACAGCTGCAATATTCAACAGCTACACTGGAAAAATGGTAACATCTAAATGGATACATTGAAAAATAAGTCATAAATCACTCAATCAACCTAGTACATTCATTTATATCCACAAAACCAGTTTTAGTAGTTAAATCAGGGAGAAGCAGCCCTTTAAGACAACATTTGCAAGTCACCACTTTTTGGCCTAAAATGTATCCTTAGCTGAAACACTGTTCTTTTGCTGCTTTGTTTACGGTGAGATTAAGTTGTAAAAATCCAATCAATCAATCAATCAAAAAAAAAAAAAAGTTATATTTAAAAGTTATATTTATTTTGGCTTGTGTCTCAAGTAAATATATTGATTAAGGGATTTTTTTAAAAATATATTAAATGAAAAATTTTAAATAAATAAAAATAATATGAATATAAATAAAAATAAATAAAAAATATATTAATATTTATAAAAAATTATATCATAAAAATATAATTTGAGAAAAAAATGATAAATTTGGCAATAACATGTAACCCTGGACTACAAATCCAGTCATACGTGTCAATTTTATACATAATCTGAAAACTGAATACATAAGCTTTCCACTAATGCATGGTTTGTTAGGATAGGACAATAATTGGCATTATTTAAAGACACAAACATTTGAAAATCTGGAATCTGAGGGTGCAAAAAAAAATCGAAATATTGAGAAAATCGCTTTTAAAATTGTCCAAATAAAGCGTTTGGCAATGCATATTACTAATCAAAAATTAAGTTTTGATATATTTATGGTAGAAAATGTACAAAATATCTTCATGGAACATAATCTTTACTTAATATCATAATGATTAGAAGAAAAAATTATAATTTTTACCCATACTATTTATTTTTGGCTATTGCTACAAATATACCAGTGCTACTTAAGACTGGTTTTGTGGACCAGGATCAAATATTATAGTAATTTTTGTTAAGTCCAAAATATCATTTATTTCAGTGTAAAAGAAAGATCTGCTGATCTATGGCTGAAACTTACACCAGTAGTTTAATATTGTGAAAACTGCATAATATGAAATATCATAAAGTTAAACATGACTGAATACAGTGAGAATAATAACAATGTCATAATAAGCTTATCTAGTTTTCATGTGCAGTTGCTCTTGTTTGATTGGACAAGTGTCCAAAAATTCAGACCAATCACAGGATACGCTGATATCATACTGATAAGGTGATTTTGTTATTGTTAAATATAATTTTGGCAAACATTAGTGTTTTTGTAACCTATAGTCAAAGTCCAGCTGTGAGGAGGCGAGTACTATAAGACTTTGAATGCATGAAACTAATCAGGAAGCCTTGCCAAGATTACAGCCATTATAATAATGAACGCTGAGACTGCTAACATGATTTATGTGACGTCTTCATCCTTTAGACGTATTGTATATGATTATATTTACATTTGTTTACATAAGCTGCTTTCCCCAGCCTCCCTGAGTGTGTCGTGTTGCTCTGTTTAACTATACAGTAATTAATAACATACTAAATAAAGTAGTTTAAATACATTAAATTATACACATTTTCAATTCCAGTTTAAGTATTCATGTTTTGTCCCTTATTAACTTTGCATACAAGTCTTGAATATTTATCATTAACATGTTTAAACACTGTATTTATTATACTTAATTAATTATTTATTGTATTTTCTATGTTGCATTATATTCTTTCTATTCCCCAAACACAAACAGTACAACAACAACAAAAATGTGACGAAGTTCAAAAAAAAAAAAAAAAAAAAAAAAAAAGCTGTTGATGAAAAATATACGTAATGCAGATCAATATAGTATTTCAGATTTTGGCTTTTTACAACCTAATTTCTACAATAAACGAAAGCTAAATTGGCTGTAATTATGTAGAATTTTAAATTATGATAAAAAGCAAAACATTTTAGATTTTAGTCAATGTTTAATTGAGTTTATTTATTATAATTTAATAGAATTAAAGTATTGAAAATTTATAGAAGTTTAAATGTACTGTAAAGAAAATGTATTGAACTATTTTTCTTTTATTTTATATAAAATAAATATTTTTAAATATAGGTACAAATACAAAATTGCTATAAAATTAAAGCCATATGTCTACATAAGTTGTGTTCCAAATTTGAAGTTGATATTAAAAAAAATTGATGTTCATATGCAATTTTGCTTAGGCGTTATACCAAGAAAGCCAAACTTTAATGCATTTCTGTCACAAATCTATCAATTTCTCTCTCAATATTATGTCTATCACAAAATAACCACCAAATATGGAATTTTGAGACTTAATCTTGAGACCTTTCTAACTATATGTATCATGGTGCACTCCTAACATAAATTAATCTATTACTATCCCTACATAATTTGTAACCAAAAAAACTGTAATATATCTATTTAGGAAAGGTCTTAGACCTTTCCAATGATATGCAGTTTGTCATGATTACATTAGGATTTATTGTAATATAGTGAAGTAAACAGTAAACAAAATAATTTCTTTTATTTATTTTATATGGCAAGGTTTAAACCGCAAGCTAGGATTTTTGACTAGAGCAATATACAAATGCACTGTAAATAAATGTATGTCTCACTTCTCTCAGCGTGCGCTCATAACCCTGAACCGAGCAGATCTTGTGTGAGTTTGAGTCTGTGAGCCGCTGCGCTGGGCTGCGCTTTGACCTGCAACTGTGAGGCTGATCTGAGGTCAGTCTGCTGATCTAACACAGACTCATGAAGCTGCGCTTTTGACACGTCCACTGCAGGTAAGCTGCGCCTGCGGTGGTCTCTAATGCCAGCAGGGTTTCGAGGGGATGATTTTCGCCTGAACCCTCGCTCAAGGCAAAGCTCGGACGTCTCTGCGGTCACTCCCACAAGCCCTTTTCTCACCGGCCAGCTCCGCTTTATTCTCTCTGTTAGTGCGCCTCTCTCTCTGTTCCTCTAGGCATTCAGGTTGAAGCCTATTGCCGCGATCAGAACGGATAAGCTTTTTGGCAGACGTGGGCAGCGCGTGGGCCAGCACCTTGCCTGAGGATAGAGGCAGCGTTGCCCAGGGCAGGAGAGGCAGCGGCGGCCGGACGGCTTCCAGACGAGCCTTTCGTGAGTCCAGCGCCAGAGTGGATCTGACAGGTGAGAGGCCACCGCTGGCTCTAATGATGCTGCTGCGGGGCAGGGTGTGCGGCGGACGCCGACCAGACAGAGAGTCAGATCTATAAATCATGGCGATCGGGCCGCTGGGTGAAGGACGCTGCCCTTCATGTAAGATGGAGAGCGGGAGAGCCAAGAAGAGCGAAAAACTGAGCCACTTACAAGCCCCCAGCACATCCAGAATGAGTTAAAGACATTCAGCAGTTCACACAAACTCAGGCTTCAAATCATCTTCTGCATCGCCTTAGTAAAATATGTCCTGGTGCATCTCCTTCATGCAACAGATGTAAGACATATAAGGGCACCATTATGCACATTTTATGGAACTATGAAAAACTTAAATTCTACAGAGACAAAATTATGAAAAGCAAAACAAAAAGCAAAACCAAACCAAGCAAAACCAAAACGAAACAAAACAGAAAGCAAAACCAAACAAAACAAAAATCAGAACAAACAAAACAAAAAGTGAAACAAAGCAAAACCAAACCAAACAAAAAAATCAAACCCAGCAAAAAAAGCAAAACAAAGCAAAACCGAACCAAACAAAAAATCAAACCAAACCAAAAAAGCAAAACAAAGCAAAACCGAACCAAACAAAAAATCAAACCAAACCAAAAAAGCAAAACAAAGCAAAACCGAACCAAACAAAAAATCAAACCAAAAAAGCAAAACAAAGCAAAACCGAACCAAACAAAAAATCAAACAAAACAAAAATGCAAAAGACAAACAAAACAAAATGCGAAACAAAGCAAAACCAAACCAAACAAAACAAAAAATCAAAACAAACAAAACAAAAAGTGAAACAAAGCAAAACCAAACCAAACAAAAAATCAAACCAAACAAAAAAAGCAAAACAAAGCAAAACCGAACCAAACTAAAAAACTAAACGAAAAGCAAAACAGCTTGCGAAACCAAGCAAAACCAAAACAAACAAAAAGCGAAACAAAGCAAAACCAAACAAAAAATCAAAACAAACAAAACAAAAAGCAAAACAAAGCAAAGCAAAACCAAATTAAACTAAACTAAAAGAGAAAAGCAAAACTAAACTACACAAAAAGAAAACAAAAAAGCAAAATTAAACAAAGCAAAACCACACAAAAGTGGCAAAACAAAAGCTAAGTGAAACAAAGCAAAACCAAACCAAACAAAAAGCGAAAAGCAAAACTACTCAAAAAGAACAAAACAAAACAAAACATTTTGGAATACTGTACACTCTTCAAAATAAAGGTGCTTTAAAAGGTTCTTCACAGCGACGCCATAGAAGCATCCAGTCAAAGGTTCTTTAAAGAACCATCTCTTTCTTACCTTTTTATAATCTGAAAAACCTTCTTTCACCACAAAGAACCTTTGGTGAAACAGAAAGGTTCTTCAGATGTTAAAGGTCCTTTATGGAACCATTTAAGGTTCTTCTATGGCATCATGAAGCACCTTTATTTTTAAGAGTGTACATGAGTTCTCTGTGATGGTTCTGGGGAAGAAATACATTACAAGACATTAATATATCTTTTTGGAGTGGACTTAAATGAGATATCAGATCTTTTATCTGTCAAAAGGGTAGGTCTGATTTCTTACATATCTAAGAAATGTATTCTGTTAAACTGGAAAAAGAAACAGCCCTCCAGCATTTGAATTATTTAAAAATATCATAAATGACACGCTGCATGTGGAATATTTAATATACGGTTTAAAAAATAAAACCCACATCTTTTTAGAGACCTAGAATTTTTTTTTTGTCCTATTACGAACCCTTTGACTTGTGCCTATATAATATCCATTGTTATCACACTGACTGTTCATGTGCTGTCACTTGATTTCAGTTTTAATTTGGTAACACAAATTGGATTTGATGATGCTACTTGAATACTGAATATATGTTGAATATTTGTATTGTTTTGATTGTTGTTATAATGTAAAATCATAAATAAAAAATAATAAAAAATCATCAACAGATCATCACTGCTGCTCACAAATCTTTGATTTAGTGTTGTCACATTACCAAAACTTCAGCTAAAATTTTATTTCAGGTTGATTTACTTACACGTGCTGCATGTACTTACTATAATAATAACAGTAAATTATGCATAATTGCAATCAACTAACATTAAACCACATGCAGTCAGCACATGCAGCTAATTAAGATTACTCAGTACTAAATTTCACTAGTCTGTGCCAATACCAGAATAATTTTATGGTTCCTGGTAGCAATTTCACCCCCACAGCAAAAACTATTGGAACTAGTTTGTTTTAATAGAAACATTTGTTTATTTCATTTAGTAGAAACATTAGCATGTTTCACTTAAGAACAGCAAATGAAAAGTTAGTAATCAAATGAAAATCAAAAAAACACATTACATGTTATAGAAGAAGCGGTAGGTCCATTGCATTCACACTGCATCTATTTTGATATACATTTTGGGGTTATCATGTCAATCATTGTGATTTCATATTTAATCCTGTATTTTAATACAGCTGTCACTCCTGAAACTTTGCAGTGTGTAGGTAGCAGCATAAAAAATAAAACTTTACTTGAATTGTGAATAGGCTATAAACAGAAAACAAACAAACAATCACTTCAGTTCAGTGTGAGCTCAAAGTTCTGGACTCTGTTTACACTGCACAGTGAACGCCTTTCTTACGTTGTGTTTATTTTTTGTTTGTTACCACAAAAATATTTCCAAGTGTGCAGAATTCTGTGAACTTCAGCATTTTCAAAGTGAATTCTGACAAACCTGAATGCCTCTGATTAACCGTTGTGTTCACATGCTCAACGGACATGCCTGTGATTGGCTATAACACTCATTATGCATAAAAACATTGTAATTGGAAACCTGACACTCTTCACAGAGCTCATATAAATATGCATGGGTGCTTCTGAATTTAGCCATCTGTCAGCTGGTATTGCAGAAGAGTTGATATGTTTACAATTTAAAAATGGGAAATGACTAATGAGATTATTAGTAAATAATGGCTCAGTCTTTATTATGTTGCTCAAGCCAGCCAGACTGAATCCTCTGTTTCTTTGTTTGTGTCCCATGGAAGTAAGAAAGTCATTTGGTTTAGTAAACATTTAGCGATTCAAGCATGCAAAGGGCCATCGGGGTGGTCCCCCCTCATCTCAGAGAGTCCGGGTTCTACAGCCGCTACTTCATTGTTCCCAAGAAGAATGGAGGCCTACATCCGATTTTAGATCTCAGACTGCTCAATCACGCAGTTCTGAGACTCAAGTTCAAAATGCTTACTATCAAGCATGTTGTGTCTCAAATCAGGTCCGAGGACTGGTTTGTCACGATAGATCTAAAGGACGCTTACTTTCATGTCTCCATCGTTTCACAACACAGGAAGTTCCTGAGGTTCGCTTTTGGGGGCAAAGCGTACAAGTACAGAGTTCTTCCTTTCGGCCCAGCACTCTCACCCCGGAACTTTCACCAAGTGTGTGGATGCTGCGCTGGCTCCGCTGTGACTCCAGGGCATCCGCATACTCAACTACATAGACGACTGGCTTATACTGGCACAGTCGAAAGATGTGCCAGTTCGGCATCAAGATGTCGTTCTTGCCCACATGAAAGCTCTAGGGTTAAGGCTAAACTTCAGTAAAAGTGTTCTATCTCCCTCTCAGAGAACCACTTATCTAGGAGTAGTTTGGGATTCGACCACGATGCGGGCACGTCTGTCTCCCGCTCGGGAAAGAGTCGATTCTCAACTCAGTCAAGAGAGTCAAAGTAGGCCGCTCACTCATTGTAAGGCAGTTTCAAGTTCTGCTAGGTCTCATGGCAGCTGTGTCCAACGTGATTCCTTTTGGCCTGCTGTACATGAGACCTCTACAGTGGTGGCTCAGAACCAAGGGGTTCTCCCCGAGGGGATACCTGCTTCGCATGATCAAGGTCACGTGGCGATGCTTTTGTGCCTTAGACATGTGGAGGAAACCTTGGTTTCTGAATCAGGGCCCGGTGCTGGGAGCTCCTTGTTGCCGTGTCACACTTGCGACAGACGCATCCCTTACCAGTTGGGGAGCGGTCATGAGTGGCCGCTCAGCCCGAGGTCTGTGGAGTGGACGCCATCTTACGTGGCATATCAATTGCCTGGAAATGCAGGCCGTGTTTCTAGCTTTGTTGGTCCGCACCGACAACACAGCGGTGGTCGCCTACATCAACCACCAAGGAGGTCTGCGGTCGCGCCCCTTGAACAAGCTGGCACACCAGATCCTTGTGTGGTCCCAGGGAAAACTCCTCTCGCTAAGAGCAGTTTACATCCCTGGACATCTCAATGTCGGAGCAGGCGTCCTGTCGAGGCAGGGGCCGAGGCCCGGGGAATGGAGACTCCACCCCGAAGTGGTGGAAGTTATTTTGAGCAAGTTTGGCAGAGCCAGGAGACCACACATTGTCCCCCTTTGGTTCTCTCTTCATCATCCAGCTCCCCTGGGACTGGATGCTATGGTACAGACGTGGCCGAGGCTTCGTCTGTATGCCTTTCCACCGATCGTTCTGCTCCTGGGAGTTCTGGAGAGAGTTCGATCCAGAGCTCCCTCTACGAGGAAAATGTACACAGGGAAGTGGAACATGTTTGTTCTTTGGTGCAATCAGCGCTATATTGACCCAGTTCACTGTCCAGTAGGTTCAGTGCTGGACTTTTTGCAAGCCCGCATTACGTCCGGTAACGCACACTCTACACTAAAGGGCTACGTGGCGGCCATGGGGGCATGTTTTGTATCGCTGGATGTTTGTAACGCTGCGGGATGGTCCACGCCACTTACATTTGTGAAGTTCTATGAGTTAGACCTCCTCGATTCACCGGACTCCCTCGCCCTTCACTCTGATGCACCTTCTACGAGTAGAAATCTCTAAACTACAAGTGGGCTGCGGCCCCTCTCTTCTTGCCCAATCAGCTTTATTACCTGTGGGCTACTTTCGCCCCCTCTATTCTGGGCTTCCTGCCCCCTTTTACCCTGCCTCTCGGCAGCCTCTGACCACGCTGGAGGCGTTCCCAAAGCGTTCCGACGCAGCGTCTCATTCCCTCAAGGAACTAGGGTTTCATACGAAACCGGAGGCGTTTTACTAGTTAGCACAGAGCATCAACCATTCTAAGCATCTGAGATAAAAATAAGGGTTTTGCAACATTAAAACTACACTTTGGAGGGTTTGGAAGTGTGCAATGGTATATTTTTTTTACTTTTTTGGGGGTTCATAGAAGAAAATGTCATCATAGTTGGGTAAACTTGGATAATTGTGAACAGAGACTACAACCAATAACATTTCTGCCTTCATTTTTGCTCCAAAAGCAAAAGAAAAAAAAAATTATAATAGAGTTTCTGTGACCTTACAAAATGAGAAAATACTGAGAGATTGACTTCACTGGTCAAAAGAAACAAAGTCAGCTTTATTGTGATTCATTCAGCTGTTGTGTTAGAAACCTTACATGACAACAGGATTAAAGGGCACCTTTTATACCCCTTTTTACAAAATGTAATATACGTCTCAGGTATCCCCAGAATGTGTCAGCTCAGAATACCACACAGATCAATTATAACAATTTTGAAAATGCCTATTTGGAGTGAAAGCAAAAACACGCTGTTTTCGGACATGGCTCTTTAAATGCAAATTAGCTGCTTCTCCCCGCCCCCTTTTCCAGAATAGCTTTGGTTTTGATTATCATGTCCGTTGTGCTGAGTGTGTTTTAAAGCAAATTAGTTTAAACTTCTGATAAACGGTTTTCTGAGTGCACACAAGTGAAGTACTAAGCTATCTTTTGTGTCTTATTGCGTTTAAATAGTCAAATACACACAAGTTTATGTTAAAAACATGTTACACAGTCGGTTATGTCTGTGAAGTTAAACAGCTGGGAAAGAAATTGCATGTTCATATTAGATCGGTGTATTAGGTGACAAAAACGTAATATACAGTATATTTACTCTAAGCTGTTAATATGAGCCAAACAATAAAACAAAAACAGAAAATCACTAATGCTTTGAAATGAATAATTTCTTTCTCTAATAAGAAGAGATTTTTTACTTGAATGCTGCTTTAAAATGCTCGAGCATGAGGATAAACATGGCAGAATGTGTGCGGCTCACTCAGGGCGGGGTCTTGGCTAATATGGAAGTGTCCGTCAATGGTTGTGGGCGGGGCCTGTAAAATGTGACATCACATTTGACAGATTCTGCAAACGGCTTGTTCTGAGACACTGCTTATGATTTATGGCGGAGCGGTTGTGAACACAAACTGCCAACATACATTTATGTTCAACAACATGTAAAAGTGAACTTTTCACATGGCTAATTATAATATGAAAGCAAAAGTAGCTCGTAGGCCTAATCAAATTAAAAATAATTAGCTCTGACCAGAAAGACTGGACATCGTGTTGGTTTCATATGGATTATTTTATCACAGAATATTAGTTTTCAATAAAACTTACTTCCTTTAAAAGTATACATGTCAAGCTTTCTCTATATGTACCTCTGTGTCTCTGTGTCATATTTGCTGAGTTTCAGTTCATTTTAATGACACATTACTGAATGAAGATCACGGAGGCCAACGCGGAAGACATCACATCCTGTTTGTTTTCTTTATCTTTGCAAAATCACAATGCTTTTTTGCTATTTTGAGTGTATGCAAATAAAAGTAGACCCTTTACAGATTCGATTGATGTACTGTTTTATCTGTACGATCAGAAATGACGGAGTAATTGAAGTTCCTTTTGGGGTTATCAAAGAACCTGCGTCAAACTGTGCCGACGCGTTTGTCGACCCCAGAGGGTTAGTTTTCTGTAATTTATTGGTAAAGTATAGCATTATAAATGTACATTAAATTTTTTATATATGAAAATATAAGATTCACACTGTCAGTATCTGTCGAACATGTCATCACTAGTGAGGTGTGTTCTTGTGATGTCATCAGGCGGTCAGCATGACCTAATTCCTCTCCTTAGTCATGTGACATCTACGGCTCATGTGATTGGCTCAAAACAACTCCATGATGAACGAGGGCAGCAAACGAGACCAAATGAAGAGGGAATTGTCAAGTTTGGGTGAAATATTCCTTTAATCTCTGATGGGAGGATTGTGAGAACGTTATTTTCTCCACTCTCCGGTTCACGGAGCAGGGCTGATGGAATCTAAGAAACACACTGTTATCAGCTCACGGTAATATGTCAGCGGTGTCACGTTGATGTATGACACGAACAGAAACAAAGATTGTTTGCATGATTAACAGCGGCCCTTTTGTCCTTTGGCCAAAAATAGAAAACAACACACAGGACATGTGTACATTACATAGTTGGTTGGCCACGTCTGGCCGTCGGCGCTCCGGCTCGGTCCGTCAACGCGGCCGGTCAAAAAACCCCGGCGCCGTTGCGGTCCTCCTCGCTGGCCTCATTCTGTCCCCTGCGCAGGGACCTAAGAATGTACACAAACAGTCACCCTGCATCTGCCCGCTGATTAATCACGCGCACCCGCTCCTTCCTGACTAGTCCTGTGTATTTATTTAGAGTAACCCGTAGCCGGTCACGCTTGACCCAAAACTATCAGCTGCGGCCAAGCATAAATACAGGAGATGCGTTGTGAAGGTGGGGGAGATACGGATCTGACGCGCGGCAGACAGACTCCCGCCTCCTCAGACCCCCGCTGTTTATTCTCTCCGCTGATGTGAAGAGGGAAAGAGCTGACCTCTTGGGGAGCAGGGCGGTCTGTCGTCCATCTAGAGACGCCCTCCAACAATGAGGACAAACTCTCACCCTAGCAGGAGAAATCATGCCAGCTTCAGCAGAAATACGCCATCATACTACCACATGTCCAAACAAACAATTACCACAGTACTATGTGTACAAGGTTAATACCATGGTACTTCTGGGGCTTAAAAGGCAATTAAAAGACAGTCATATGGATTTAACGCCACTGACACTATTAGACGAGAAATGCACTGCAAAAAATGCTTTTCTTACTTAGATTTTTCTAGACAAGTAAAAATTATTTTCTTGTTTTCAGAAAAAAACGAGTCAAAATTAAGTGAGTTTTTGCTTAGAACAAGCTAAATAATCTGCCAATGAGGTAACAAAAAAATGATCTTGTTTTCTGTTTGAAATAAGATTTTTTCTTACCCCATTCACAAAAACGCACCTAATTTTAACTCGTTTTTTTCTGAAAACAAGAAAATAATTTTTACCTGTCTAGAAAATCCTTCTTGGTTTAAGAATTTGAAGATATTTTGGCTCACTTGACTTGTTTTTTCTGAAAACAATTTTTTTTCTAGAATTTTTAGATATTTTGGCTGCAAATAAAACAACAAATCTAAGTAAGAAAAGCTTTTTTTTTGCAGTGTACTATGTGTAAAAGGTTAATACCATGGTAATTTTGGGGCTTAAAAAGGCAATTAAAAATCAGTCAAATATGGATTTAACTCCACTGACACTATCAGATGAGAAATACACTGCAAAAAATGCTTTTCTTACTTAGATTTTTTTGTCTTGCTTCCAGCCAAAATATCTAAAGATTCTTAAATCGAGAAGGATTTTCTAGACAAGTAAAAAATTATCATCTTGTTTTCAAAAAACCAAGTCAAAATTAAGTGAGTTTTTGCTTAGAACAAGCAAAATAATCTGCCAATGGGGTAAGAAAAATAATCTTGTTTTCTGTTTGAAATAAGATTTTTTTTGCTTACACCATTGGCAGATTAATTAGCTTGTTCTAAGCAAAAATCCTTCTTGATTTAAGAATTTTTAGATATTTTGGCTGAAAACAAGACAATAATCTAAGTAAGAAAAGCATTTTTTGCAGTTTTACACTATCAGATGAGAGCTACAGTACATTGGAATAGAAACTGAATAACAACACTGTTGTCTTTTGTGCAGCTACTTTAAAGCTTTAAATGGTAGCCTAAAATGTTACTTCCTAAATTATCTGGCTTTATGAAGTCAAAAATATTATTTACATCCCTAAAGTAGATTCTGTGGTAAAATTGGGCAGAAATAGCTATTTAAGGTGACAACTGCATGAAGTTGCAATCATTCTCCTGAAAAGGTATTTTGTTTTGTTTTAGCCTGGTTACATTCAAAAAGAGTTAAATTGTTATGAGGCTGAAGATCAGCCAAAATATCCAATAACAGCCAGCAATTATAACACCACATTATTTACAGTCAGTGTTTATCTGCTTTGTGCCAAGAATAACATTTGTTTGTGTTTAATGTTAATGTCACTGTGAGCATAATCAAATATGAACTCATATGAACTTTGTAAAATGTGGTAACCTGCGGTTGCTGCCTCAAAGAGCTATTTCTACTTCGTTTAACCCACAAAGACTAGTTTTGTTGGTATAAATTAATTTGTTCAAGTTAGTTTAGTGGTATTAATATTTTTGACTTATAGAACAATTTAACTAACAATAGAGCCAGTTTATTTAGATTTTACCATTTTACATTAAGGGAGAGTGAGGTAAAATGAGCCATTTTTTAACTTATGTGGTCCTCAAGATAAGGGAAAATGGGGCAGAAGTACAATGAAAGTATCTAAAGGAATGTCAGGATGTTTCTAAAAATATGGGATGTTATAAAAAAAAGTGTTCCTGTGGCTTAATTTGCCCCGGGTTAAGGGTAAGTTGACCCGAGACAGTGGGTAAGATGAACCATCTGGGTGAAAACTGACCATCTGACTCAATCTGGTTCAAACCCATTTGAAATTTTAAAGAAAATTCACCTATTTTAAAAGTGAACTTAATCAAATTTTCATTGTATTTCTTTTCTTAAAGCTAACTTAAACAAACTAAAACCAAACAAATGAAGTTTATTTTCAATTCTGAATTGTTTGCATTTTTGAAACAATGTGTTAAATACCAAAGTAACATTTTTTTAAATGTTACAACTCATATTAGAGCGTTCAGAGAAAATTCAATGTTTCCTTAAATGGATGTTCTGAATAAGAAATTACTTTTTCATAACTAAATGTGAATATTAAAAAAAATGTTTTTAGAACATAATTTTTTAGCTGGGTTCATGTACTGTTCTAGGGTTGTTATCACACGAATGTTATTGAATATTTCAGTGACTGCAATAAATTAATTCCAGGTGAGATAGAAACGTGAGATCTTATTAACACTGTCTTGGTGTGCGCTGTGTGATATATCCTGATGCACACAGAAATCTGAAATATTTAACATCACTGTGGATTATATGTAAGTAGAATCCAGATTAAGTTTAATTTTCAATTCTTAATTGTTCGCATTTTTGAAACAATATGTTGAACAGCAAAGTTTTAACCTTCCCAAAAACAGACTAAACAGAGAGTTTGTTGAGTAAAATGAAATAAAAACTGAATTAGAATGATGGAATAAATGTTACTGAAACTAATAAACCTTTTAGTCAAAAGATTCTTGGCTTGGTAGCTTTTCTGCAATGTCAAACAGACCATTGAGGACTACAGGTGGAAAGATTGGATTATAATGTGATGAAAAGCTTTTTTTTTTTTTTTTTTTGGTTCTCAGAGAAGGATTTGGTGCACTGTTCCTATCAAATAAACTACAAATAATATGTGCATATACTGTATATGATACACTAAACCAGAAGCGTAATATTAAAATACCAGTTTATACTTCAGAGATTTAACTTAACTTTACTGCCTTATGGTGTGGTAAGTTAAATTGCTGGCTCAACTTACCCCACAGAATTTGACTCACTTTGCCCCATAGCTGGCATTTTGAAGAAAAAAAAAAAGCTAGCTTACCATTTGATTTGCATGCTTTTATATGTTGCTAAATCACCTATATGCATCATAAATATTTTTAGACCTGGATAAACTTGTTTTGATGTAACAGCCATTATGCTACAATTTTTGCATTTTTGTTAAATTTAGCAAATTTTGGCAGAAATGAGGTGTGATTCTAAAATACACGGTCACATGACAGTAAAAGTCCCCTACATTTTTTTTTAAATCATGTGCTCAAAGAGATTTTAATAATGTCAGTCTTTTTAGATATGCACCAATCAGGCTGCATTTTCAGAAAATGCATATGTTGTAAGTTTTTAATTTCCATATGTAATGGTATGTGGCAATCTGATGAGCAGTAAACATTTAAATCACACGTTTTATATTAAATGCTGTTTAGCATTGCACACTGAGTTAAATGAAATGTGAAAAAGCAATGTCCCGAAATACTGCATTCTGCCCATTTGCTTCATAATCACAGCTCTAATCCACATGTAATGGCTGTTCATGGCAAACCTGATAAATGTGTTTTTAAAAAGCATTAATAAACACCTGAGAGGACTGGGGCTGCACTGTAAATATGATGAAAGAGCATACTATGTTCACCTTGAATGATTGTCTTCTGAAGAACAAGACGCGAGTAGATCACGTTTACTGCGCTGGATGTTTATTCATAAGCAGACGTGCTTCAGAAGTCCTCAAAGGCGTTTTAAAGGCACGTCCTGACTGAAGTTTGTGCGTGTGTGTGTTTCATGAGTCAGTGAGCAGGGCGGCAGCTGCTCCACCTGGGATGGAGGCGTCTCTCGCCCAGCAGGTGTGAGCCCTCGGCCGGCACAGCATGTTGGGCTCTGACCCGTGGCCTTTCTCTCTCACACACACACACACACACACACACACACACACACACACACACATTGAGGACGCAGCAGGAGCACAACAGCAGCAGAAATGCGCTCGGATGAAACACGCAGGTAAACAACACCTTTGTTAGCGCATCTGTCCAGCACTGGAGTCCTGCGGTGTGATGGACTCATGACACACAGGACGTCCCAAACACCCTCAACCTTAAACAAACTGTGTCTGATAACAGATCCAACCAAGCTAAGAAGGAATATTCTAAGAACTTCAGAACATTTTATACAGTTTTCATGGAACTTCTTTCCTGAAGCATTTTAAGCATCACTCCTTGTTTGAGAATGTTCAGAGTTTAAAAAGTAACATTCTCATAATGTTTGCAGATGATCAAATTGAATGTTCCTTTAATGTTCACATAACTGTAACATTTTAAACATTCAGAGAACATTTAGAAGTAACATTCTTAGAACATATTTTTGTTAACTAAGTAACATTTTTTAAATGTTACAACTTGTTTTAGAATGTTCAGAGAAAATTCAAAAGTAACATTCCCATAAAATGGAATGTTCTCATAATGTTTCATTAAAGGTAAATTAGTTCACTTGCAGAACAAAAATGTTCAGATAATGTACTCACCCCCTTGTCATCCAAGATGTTCATGTCTGCCTTTCTTCAGAAAAACATTTCAGGATTTCTCTCCATATAGTGGACTTCTATGGTGCACCCGAGTTTGAACTTCCAAAATGCAGTTTAAATGCAGCTTCAAAGGACTTTAAACGATCCCAGCTGAGAAAGAAGGGTCTTGTCTAATGAAATGATCAGTTATTTATTTTATTTTATCAATTTTGAAGTTGAAGACGAAAATGAGATGGGAGTTTTTCGACATACCCTAAGTGTATTGACCCGGATCACACAGACTACACATGCGCATCACAGAGACGAGACAAGACGAGCATTTGAGGTAAAAAAAAAATTATATAAATTTTCAATTTGTTTTGCAAATAACAGATCGTTTCGCTAGATAAGACCCTTCTTCCTCGGCTGGGATCATTCAGAGCTCTTAAAAGCTGCATTTAAACTACATTTTGGAAGTTCAAACTCAGGGGCACCATAGAAGTCCACTATATGGAGAACAATCCTAAAATGTTTTCCTGAAAAAGTAAATAAATCTTTACGACTGAAGAAAGAAAGACATGAACATCTTGGATGACAAGGGGGTGAGTACATTATCTGAACATTTTTGTTCTGGAAGTGAACTAATCCCTTAAGTGGATGTTTTGAACTTTTTCATAACTAAATTTGAACTTTGGCAAAATGTTTTTAGAGCATATTTTTATAGCTGGGTTCATGCGCTGTTCTAGGGTTGCTATTACATGAATGTTATTGAATATTTCAGCTACTGCAATAAATTAATTCCAGGCGAGATAGAAACGCGAGATCCTATTAACACTGTCATGATGTGCGCTGTGTGATATATCCTGATGCACACAGAAATCTGAAATATTTAACATCACTGTGGATTATATGAAAGTAAAATCCAGATTAACCCGACTTTATCAAAGTGCCAAGGAATTTGTACTGGTATTAAAGTGAAATATCTCATATGTTAATACTGATAGACAGCGCATGCTGACATAAATCCAGCGAATGCACATCCACAGCAAATACACTTTCATTGGATATAGAGGTTGACAAGACAGATAAAACTGAGTTGAACTTCTCTGCACAAAAATGAAAGTGCATGTTGAACTAACCTTGACTTGAATATCCGTCACAAATACAAACACATGTGCAGACAGCAGCTCATCATCATGAAATTAACCCAGAGCGAGTGACTGAGGTGAAGTGGTTTTATTACATGACTTACTGAATAACATAAATATATATATGTGACCCTGGAGCACAAAACCAGTCTTAAGTATATTTGTAGCAATAGCCAAAAATGCATTGTATGGACCAAAATTCAAAAATCAATTTTTATTGTATCCCAAAAATCATTAGGATATTAAGTAAAGATCATGTTCCAGAAGAAATTTTGTGATATTCCTACCAAAAATATATCAAAACTTAGTTTTCGATTATTAATATGCATTGCTGAGAACTTTATTTGGCCAACTCTAAAGGCAATTTTCTCAATATTTTGATTTTTTTTTGTACCCTCAGATTCCAGATTTTCAAATAGTTGTATCTCAGCCAAATATTGTCCTATCCTCACAAACCATACAGCAATGGAAAGCTTATTTATTCAACTTTTAATTTCCGTAGATTGACTCTTTTGACAGGTTTTGTGGTCCAAGGTCACATATGTAAAATCATCATGGAATGTTCTCAGAATGCCCTCTCAAAGATTTTTTCTTTGTTAACACAAAAACATTTTTTCTTAATTATGTTTGTGGAATGTTTTTCTGAAACATTTTAGCATCATGTATCATTATTTAAGCGTTACTAGAATGTTCCAGTGAAACATTCTTTTAATGTCTGCTCTAATGTTTACATAACCAAGAAAAAGCTTTTTTTTTTAATTTAATGAATAGCCGGGTTTCCATCCAAAGCTGCGAATTTAACTTACGCACAAAATTGGAATATCGCAACATTTGCAAGTAAGCTCCGTTTCCATCCAACGAGTCAAAAAGAACAAAATCATCACTTTCTGATAAACTGCCACTATATATCACTAATAAAGTAGGAGAAGCCACTTAATATAATAATTTTCTATATAATAAATTACTTGCACCTCTGAGCGAGCAGATGAAACACAGTAAATGCTATTGTGGATTTTGAAGGTGGATGCCTGCTGTTTGGGAACACAGTCGTGTAAGACAGTTTCTGGGGGCAATCATACATTTTATGCTCAGGCATAGCAACATTTCAGATGCTGTGGAACGAGATCGGTCCGCTGGTTAGTCAGGTTTTGCCGTCCCATAGCACTAGTCACTTGATTTTTTGATGCGTATGGAGGAATTTATTCAGCAAATGCATTTCAATTTCCCATTATTCGCATGAACTTTTTTCGCACAAGTCAAAAACCACCTCAAGTGAGCGTAAAAACTTTTTTGTGAATTAAGGGATTTTTATTTCAATTGTGGTGTTTCCATCAATCGTTTCTGATGAGATACTTCAAAATGTGCATAAAAACAGGGTGATAGAAACATAGCTTGTGTAAATCATTTTATCTTGTGAAGAAAAAAGTGCTCCAAGGAATGAATTCCTCCTTTCTGTGTTCAGAAAACTCACTTTGATTTTGAAAAAACATTGTGAGTGATATAAATGTCCTGTATGTCACTTTGATCAAGCAGATTTTCTTCATTTAAGTTTCTTCTCAGGGTTTTTCGACAGGTCGGTTGTGTGTTGGTTTTTTGAAGCGCGCTGCAGCGTTCACACAGAAATCCAAACAGCAGAGCTCTGGGAAGGAGTTTTTGGACGGCTCCTGCGTCTCATCACTGAAAGAGGGGAAATGAATTTATAGTCTCTACAGATCTGGATGCTGATTACTCCCTAATTTGGTCTTCTGCTGGCCGTTCAGGCCCTCACTTCCCATGACAATCTGGCCTAAAGTTGCTAGTACGAAAAAAGAGTTGAGAGGAGAAATGAATGAACGGAGACAAGTGGCTCTTTGAGAGGCATTTGTGCGATGGACGGAGGCCAGAGTTAGATGTGGGAGTTTCCTGTGGAGTTGAAGTGGAGCCATGACTGAATCCTCCTCTGAGCTCATGTGTGTGTGTTGAACTGAACGAACGCAGGCACATATATGGAGATTATCAGCCGCGAGCGAACACTGAGAAAACAACAATCAGACCATATTATGGTCTGAGAGCTTGAAGGAGGAATATGAGTGTCACATATACTACTACTAAATACTGCAATGAATGTTTAAATGGTTGTTACCGAATGTGACTCTGCAACACAAAACCAGTCTTAAGTAGCGCGGGTATATTTGTAGCAATAGCCAAAAATACATTGCATGGGTCAAAATTATCGATATTAAAATTAAAAATATTAGATCTCAAGCTTTTTTTTTATATTGTTACATTGGTGCACTAAACTAAACATTTAGATTTTTTTTAATACCAAACATCATTAGGATATTAAGTAAAGATCATGTTCCGTTAAGATATTTTTTGAATTTCCTACAGTAAATATATCAAAACTCATTTTTTGTTTAGTAATACGCATTGCTAAGAACTTAATTTGCTGATTTTTTTGCAACCTCAGATTCCCAATTTTCAAAAGGTTGTATCTCAAAATATTGTCAAATGTTGTCTTCTCCTAACAAACCATACATTGATGAAAAGCTTATTTATTCAGCTCTCAGATGATGTATAAATCTCAATTGTTTATGACTGGTTTTGTTGTCCGGGGTCACAAATATGATGGTATAAATCATTCAGAATCTGTTATCAAAATTAGCTAAAATAGGACTCCACCCCCAGGTTTCACAGACAAGGTTTAGGCCTAGTCCTAGACTAAAATGTAAGTCTGAACTGTTTCGACTGAAAGAAACTTGCACTGACTGATCTAAAAATATATCAGTGCCTTTGTTTTGTCTCAAGATCCACACCAGTAATGATTTTTTTCTAAGCACATTTATTAAAATTACTTAAATGTACTAATTGAACTATAGACTAATCCTGGTTTAGGCTAAGCCCTGTCTGCAAAACTGGGCCCATATGTCATGGATGTGTGTATAGAAAGTGCAAAGTGAATACAAGACACAAACCAACTTATAAAGACAAGCTAATTGACACTAGGGCAGGTGATGGTGATTTGTAATTAGGGCACATGATGAGGACAAGAACAGGAAGGACCAAATATGGGCAACAGAGGGGAAAAACCAACACAGAAAGTCCAAGGGGTGTTACACCACAATCCATAATAACACTTCCTCCAGTGAAAACGTCTATCTTCTGTAGTTTCTCACATCAAAATCCAGCCAAATATTTGTTTAGAGCTGTTTTGGCTTGTAAACACTGTTTGATCTGTGCAGATTTCTCTCCTGATTCAGACCAGACCACTTTTTCACTGGAGGAAGAATTATTATGGATTATGGATTTATGATATTTTAGTTGTTGCTGAGATGTTAACTGATGGACTGGACTGGAGTGGATTATTGATCATTCTGACGGCACCCATTCACTCCAGAGGATCTATTGGGGAGACAGTGATGGAATGACACATTTCTACAAATCTGATGAACAAACAAACTCTCAGATCTACATTTCATATGACCTGACTGAGTAAACTTTCATCATATTTTTATTTTTGGCCAAGAAGTAGGCAAGAAAGAACCAAGTGAATTTTGTTCTTTCTTGAGCCTGACAAACTACTATTTCAACTCTCATCAAACAAACCTGAAGCAGCTAATTCTTTATGAACTGTTGTTGATTACAAGAAGGTGTGTTGGAGCATGAAAGTAGATCTCCAGGAATGTTTTTGTATATTCAGAGAGCTTATGATACATCAGTACAGATTCTTATAGCTACAAAAGCTTGATTTCTGAACTGTCGACACAGGTTTTTGTATTTCCAGCTGGTGTGGATCTCAAAGCGGGCTCCTGTAGAGGATCATGAGTCTGGTTGGTCTTTTTCTCTGGACGAGTTAATGTGAAAGGCTGCTGTCTGCTTTCTATGTAAAGAAGCGCTGTCTTCATACTCTCACAGCAAATGGTTTTCCAGTGCTTGGCTCTCTCCTAATTCTGAAAGTTTCTGCACTTTGACACTTTTCAAAAGCTCATGCATTTTTTATCAGCGGTACATATTGTTCTTTTGGTCGGCTGTCCGGCTTTATTTATTTTGTATTTTGCAGGGAAAACTTTTGATCCCAGTACACTTCGACCAAAATCGATAGCGCGGTATATTGAGAGCTGTCAGTCAGCGAGGCATCACATGTGTTGAGCGTTATGAAACTGATATGACATGAATAAGTCAAAAGGTCTATTGACAGGTATCCTATATGAGTTATGCTGATCGCTGCATTTAAATGACATGCTGGAAAAACACATTTGTGCTTTCTGTCTTCACATCCAGCACAGGTTCATGTTTGTACAATTGCACTCTTAAAAATAATGATGCTTCACGATGCCATAGAAGAACCTTTTTTGTCTAAATGGTTCCATAAAGAAACCTTTAATATCTGTAAAACGTTTCTGTTTTACAAAAGGTTCTTCATGGCAAAAGAAGGTTCTTCAGATTATAAAAAGGTAAGAAAGAGGTGGTTCTTTGACTGAATGGTTCTTTGTGGAACCAAAAATGGTTCTTCTATGGCATCGCTGTGAAGAACCTTTTAAAGCACCGTTATTATTAAGAGTGTGGTTGTGAAAGTGTGGTTTAATTAAACACTGTTTCTGGCAGAGATGTACTGTACACAGTGGTTATGTTTGCATTACTTCTCAAACTAAGGTGTGTCTGCAGAAAAATTCTGAATTGTAAACAAATATCACATGAAATCTGATAATGATGCAATCCTGCTGACCTGACTTAGCTCTCTCCCAGACAACATGCACAACTTTTACTAATGTTTTTTAAAAGTTATAGAAACGTTAAGACAAACGTTCTTAAAGGAGAAGTTCACTTCCAGAACAAAAATTACAGATAATGTACTCACCCCCTTGCCATCCAAAATGTTCGTGTTTTTCTTTCTTCAGTCGTAAAGAAATGTTGTTTTTGACAAAAACATTTCAGGATTTCTCTCCATATAGTGGACTTCTATGGTGCCCGCAAGTTTGAACTTCCAAAATGCAGTTTAAATGCAATTTCAAAAGGCCCTCTAAACGATCCCAGCTGAGGAAGAAGGGTCTTATCTAACGAAACGGTCGGTTGTTCTCATGAAAAAACAAAACAAAACAAAAAAAATTTTTTTTATATATTTTTAACCTCAAACACTCGTCTTGTCTTGCTCTCCCTGATCTCTGTGTATTCCGGTTCAAGACAGTTAGGGTATGCCGAAAAACACCCATCTTATTTTCTCCCTCAACTTCAAAAATCATTTCAAAATCGTCCTACATTGCTGCAAAAGTACCAACCCAGTCTTTGCAAAGTGAACATGCAAAAAAGATCAAACACCCTTAACAAAAAAGGTAAAACAGCAATGCAGGAAGATGGAAGAGATGGAATTTTTTCGACATACCCTAACTGTCTTGAACCAGAAAAAAAAAAAAAAATACAGAGTTTAGGGAGAGCAAGACAAGACGAGCGTCTTTAAAAAATTATTTAAATTGTATTATTTATTTTTTTTTTTTTATGAAAACAACCGATCATTTCACTATACCTGTATAAGACCATTCTTCCTTGGCTGGGATCGTTTACAACCACATTTGAGATGATTTTGGAAGTTCAAAATCGGGGCACCATAGAAGTCCACTATATGAAGAAAAATCCTAAATCATATGTCTTCCTCAAAAAATATAATTTCTTTACGACTGAAGAAAGAAAGACATGAATATCTTGACTTCTCCTTTAAAGCAATGTTCATGGAATGTTCTTAAAACCTTATACCTATTAATATTTGATATATATTTTCATAATGCTAAAAGCAAATGTTCTGAGATCAACATTCTGTAAACATCCTTAAGTTATTTGTACTTGAGGAACGTTCTGAGTAACATTTTTGTAACCCTTAAATAACATTCAAATGGACGTTTTTTTTAAATTCTTAGAAGTTCTAATCATGAGAAGAAAACTGGACATTAGAAACATTTTTTTTTAAATGATTATTGCTATGATGATAATAAATCTGATTAAATACTTTTAAAATAAAGACTATAGAATCTAGGGTGATTTTCTACCACATCATCCTAGAAATCTACATTTTAAACCTGAAAACTGGGGATGCATGCAAGGAGTTTGCATTTTATAAAATGCTAAAAGTTGAAATGATTATCTGCCATCATATCACTGACTCTGTAACAGAACATAATGATCTTAAAGGCAGTGGTGAGTTTGCTCAGGGTTGGTCAGTAGTGTGTGAAGGTGAGAGGTGAGGATGTTTGTGTGCCAGACTCCGGCCTTTAGACGCGTCGCTCGGGGAACAGATGTTGGAGGAGACGGCGTGATTATCGTCATGGCGATGACAGGAGAGGGTAGTGGCTGGTAATTACACGCCGTCCCCCGGGAGAGCGCTGACATGAGGCCGCCACTCTCACAGGATCACAGGGGCGTAATTAAAACCCCAGAAACAGTTGTTAATAGGCCAGAAGATAAAGGTAGCAGCAGCAGGAGGGGTCAGAGAGGAGACGCGCCCATCCCTGCTCCTCCTCCTGCGCCGTCACCTTAACAAAACACACAACGCACACATCAGGGGATCTCCACCAAACTACAACATCCTGAAGATTTACAGAAATCTCTATAGTGAATATACTTTTTCTAGTCATAACCAACTCTTGAAAAATTGCAGTGCAGTGCAGTCTGTATAAAATGATTCAATAAAACACTTGCCCAGAAATTACAACCAGGGTTGTTATAGTTAACTAAAAATAAAACCATTAAAAAAAAACTGTTTTGTTACTTTAAATCAAAATTTTAGCATCGAGTACTAAAACTCTTATTGTTTTTTTTTAACTGCAAGTTCTCTCTCTTATAGTTTTTATTAATAGTTTAAAGACATTTTCATTTTAAAGTAATAGTTTCTTAAATTTAGTAATTTTGTTGTGTTTTTGACATTTTTATTTTATTTTTTCTGTATGGCTTTAATTAATTTTATTTCAGTTTTATTTTTAGTTATTTTAGTTCATCACACTAAACTAAATGAAAATGAAAAATGTTGCTTTGGAAAGTAGCTTAAAATAAATTTGAGTTTTGTATTTTATATAATTTATTTATTTATTTCAGGGAGTGTCCAAGTAAAGAGTTCTGCTTTTCATTTAGTTAAAAAAAAAGAAAGTAAAAAAATAAAAATAAAATAATAATAATAATTATACACATTTATAATTAAATATTATATATATATAATTATAGTATAAGGGTGTACAGGGTGGTGCTATGTGGTTGCTAGGGGGTTGGAATGTTTGCCAAAGTTTTGCTAGGAGGTTGCAAGTGTGTTTTGAGTGGTTGCTAGGGTGTTGCCAGGGTGTTGCTAGTGTGTTCAGAATGTTTGCTAGGTGGTTGCTGGGGTGTAGCTAAGCTAATATGTTCTGACTGGTTGTCAGTGTGTTCTGAGTGTTTACAAGGGTTTTGCTAGGCAGTTGTTAGGATGTTCTAAGTGGTTGCCAGGCTGTTGCTAGCGTGACCAGAATGTTTACTAGGTGGTTGCTAGGGTATTGGTAGGCTAATATGTTTTGACTGATTGCCAGTGTGTTCTGATTGGTTGCTGGGGTTTTGTTACAGTATGGTGTTTTGTAAATGGTTGCTAGACTGACTGGTTTGACTGGTTGCCAGTATGTGCTGAAAAGTTGATAGACTGTGGCTGTGGTGTTTTTAATGGTTGCTAGGGTGTTGTTAAGTATTTGGGTGTTCTGAGTGGTTGCCAGGGTGTTTCTAGGCAGTTGCGATGGTGTACTAAATGGGTACTAGGGTGTTGCCAGAGTGTTGTGAGTGGTTGATAATTGCTGGGATTTTCTGAGGTTGCCAGGGTGTTGCTAGGTGCTTAATAGGGTATTATGCATGGTTGCTAAGTGGTTTGTTCTTGGCTGGTGTTGAAGAGTCCTGCACTCTTGTGTTTCTGTGATCTTCTAGTTTGTAGATGTGACTCCAGTTCTGTCTGGAGCTCAAACACTGCACCTACACACTCATCTCTAATACTCACTGCTAGAGGTTCGACCCCATTACTCTTAGCACTAGTACTAGTATTAGTCTGCAAATAATCTTCTGCAATTGTAAAGCATAGGTAGAAAGACGCACAGGTCAAAGAATGTCACTGATTACTCAGAGATGAACAGCAGAGATGAAGGTCTGATACAGAGTGAAGCTGTAGAGAAGAGTGCAGTATGTGACACTGGCTGTCTAATTAGAGCTGGAGTCAGGGCAGTGTGCAGCGAGATGTTGAGACGGAGGCCCAGCGCAGCTCAGATAATACCTAACTTCACCAGTAAGTGCTGCCTTCCGCCGCTGAGGAGAGTCCCGCTGAGAATTACACACGCTGAGCGTGACACACAATACCCACCCAGATAAATGGAGGGGTCTTGGCAGGACATATTTTTAGCATTAACTCGCTGACCCAAAAAAATGACGTCTGCAGAATGAAAGCCCACGGGACGCTCGGGGAGGAGGATCCGTTTCCTTTTTTTCTGTGAGAATCAAAGAAAGAGCCCTAATTATCAATGACTGCTCTAGAGTTCACTAAAGATAGGGATGCTGTGCATTTGTCTTTAAGCTGAATTACCCATCAGCTCTAGCCAATCTACATGAAAAACTCAGCTCTATCAGCCGTACTTACACTCACACAATACTAGCAGCTCACTGCCCAATACATAATGTATACTGCACACTGGATTTAAAGAAAAATGCAATCAGATGTGATCTTTACTGTCGTATGACCTCATTCCATCACATCTCTGACCATCTCACAAATGCATATGCCAATGCTTTATGTAATAAAGAGCTGTTCAGTACAGTGATTGTACCATGATTAAGGAATGTAGAGTGGTTTATGGCTTCTATGAAACTGAAACAACAGCTGTATTTTACAGCAACTAACAGTCAGAATACAGTCAGAATTATCTTTTTAATAAATGCTAAAAGCTCTCTAATCAAACACTGAGTGGGTTACAAATGTTCTTCTGTCACACTGGAAATGGAAGGTCAGGTCAAGAAAACTGCATTATGGGATACAGTATCTCGTGCAGTGTGCTTGAGTTGTTTACTGAGTATTCCATCCATAGAATATTAGTGTTCATATTCAAGACTAAAAAAATGTGTTCGTTTTTTAAGTTGTAAATGAAACAAGATTTTTTTTTTTGGTTTGGAATGATTGCCAGGGTGTTGCTAGGTGGGTGTCCTGAATGGTTACTAGGGTGTTGCTAGAGTATTCTGAGTGGTTACCAGGGTGTTGCTAGGTGGATGTTCTGAATGGTTACTAGGGGGCTGATAGAGTGTTCTGAGTGGTTACCAGGGTGTTGCTAGGTGGGTGTCCTGAATGGTTACTAGGGTGTTGCTAGAGTATTCTGAGTGGTTACCAGGGTGTTGCTAGGTGGGTGTTCTGAATGGTTACTAGGGGGCTGATAGAGTGTTCTGAGTGGTTACCAGGGTGTTGCTAGGTGGGTATTTCAAATGGTTACTAGAGTGTTGCTAGTGTGTTCTGAGTGGTTGCCAGGGCTTTGCTTAGTGGGTATTTCAAATGATTACTAGAGTGTTGCTAGAGTGTCCTGACTGGTTGCCAGGGTGTTGCTATAAGCGGGTATTTCAAATGGTTACTAGAGTGTTGCTAGAGTGTTCTGAGTGGTTGCCAGGGTGTTGCTAGGTGGGTATTTTAAATTGTAACTAGAGTGTTTCGAGTGGTTGCCAGGGTGTTGTTAAGAGATTCCTTGGCTGTTCTAAGTGGTTTCTACAGTAGGTGCTTGCTAGAATGTATCAAATGTGTTGCTAGGTGGTTACTAGGGTCCTTTGAGTGATTCCCAGGGGGTTGCTGGAACTTTCTGAGTGGTTTCCAGGGTGCTCCTAGGGTGTTGCTAGGCAATTTCTAGTATGTAGATCAGGCATAGGCAAACAGTGTCCCTAAAGAGTTTAGCTCCAACCCTCATAAAACTCACTTGCCTGTAGCCTTCTAGTAATCCTATAGACACTGATTGGTGATTTCAGGTGTGTGTTTGATCAGAGTTGGAGTTAAACTCTACAGGGACACCGGCCCTCCAGGACCAAGTTTGCCCATGCCTGATGGAGATGAAGTAGTAATTCAGTTTTTTTTTTTTAAGTTTCACATTTGATTCATTGTGTTACTTGCTGTTCCTTTGTAATTATTTGTGAAATTTACTAGTAATTTCTGAGTGGAAATTGTTTCTACACTATTTTTTTCTTAAGTGTAGCATGAGCAGAATGGCAGTATGTCTTTCTAAACGCAGTCATTGTCACCTCAACGTTTCGTCCTACAGTAAATACAAGTAATTCACATTCATTGCAGTTCCATCAGGCTGTGAGTGAATCACTGAGCACTACGAATATCTGCTGTTCTCTCCAGATCTCCTGTTGTACATCGTCTCTGTTTTCATAACTTATTTACTGTTGCGTGAGGTGTAAATATTTCATGTGGGAGACAGACAGTTTTCCCAGACTTTAATGAGAGCCTGTGGAGCGTGGCTGAGCCATCTTCCTGGACGTTTGATGTGATCGCATTTCATTTTCCAAAGGGTCCACAGGGTCAAGGATGCATTGCGCAGTGAAATTCTGAGGGTCAACCGGTCAGGAGTGGGTCAGAATCCAAAACACACCGCATGCTTCGGGTCAGGGATGTAGACAGGCAGCGCAGGCCGATCAAACTTTGACAAGCCAGCTGAAAAACACAGCGCTAGCTCATTATGCGCATACCCGTGTCTATTTCTCAGCCTTTAGCTGTATTTAGAGACTCTAATGTGGGTGTCTAGCTGAATCGCCCTCCTTTTGTTTTGGCTAATTTAGTTGAATCAATATGAGCTTTCCCTTGAGCGGAAGCAGGCTACATAATCAATATGAATAATAATTGATAAGTGTTCTGTGATGTGTCGATTTCAGCGTGCAGATCCATGTCAAATAAGGCTAATTGGATCAGGTTGTCGGGGTGAGGGTTAACAGGAGCGGGGCCCCTGAGGGCCCGACTGGCTACAGAGGCTTGCCCACAGGCCCTCGAGAGCCAAAGCGTGTGGAAAACGCGGCAGAGCTGAGGTAAATGTATTCTATAGGCGAGAGGAGAGAGGTTCCACATTCACAGGGGGATTGGACAACATTTCAATCTGAGCTAAATCATGTGATGCTCAAGGCTTATACTTACACCCTACACTGCACTAAACAGGCTGATATTCGCATTGTTGACATTTCAAAATAATTCCTGACTCAACAAAACCGCACTAAAATACTATCTACTAAATGTGTAGTATTGTACTTATTCACTAGTGTTCAAGAGGCTGTGATGAATAGTAAATAGTGTAGCACAACCTCAAGAGCCTTAGTGCTGTTATCAAACGGATATATTTTACCAGCTTTTCATACCAGCTTTTACTACAATATCAATCAGACATTTGAAATATTTAAGATTTTTTAACGTTTTCTCTTCTCACCAAGGGTGCATTTATATAATCTAAAAATAGTAAAAAGAGTAACATTGTGAACTTTTATTATCATTTAAAATAGTTTTTTATTTGAATATATTCAATGAAATGCAGTTTATTGTTGTGCAAGAAACATTTCTGATTATTATCAATGTTGAAAACAGTTTTTTGTGTAAAATACCACTCTAAAGTTTAAGGTAAAATATAAAAAAGAAAGAAATGAATACTTTTAATCATCAAGGATGCATTCAATTGATCAAAAGTGGCAGTAAAGACATTGATAAAGTTACAAAAGGTTTCTCTTTTTTAAACTTTCTATTCATTTGTGAATCCTGAAAAATATGGGTTTCCAGAAATGTTTCTCGAGCAGCAAATCAGTATTTTGGAATGATTTCTGAAGGATCACATGACACTGACAACTGGAGCAATGATGCTGAAAATTCAGCTTTGAACACTGCAATCAATTACAATTTAACAGTTATTCACATAGTAAACAGCTATTTTAAATTGTAATAATTTTTCACGATATTATTTTTTCTCTAAATAAATGCAGCATTGCTGAGCTTCCTGCGAAAACATTAAAGATCCTAATTATTCCAAGTTTTTGACCAGTTGTGTAGATCACCAGTGGAACACAGGGCTGACCAATCAGAAGACAGCAGCAGAATTATGTACATAACATGCTTTGAAGCGCAAAATGTGTCTGTTGGCTGTTTAACCCCTTAACAGTCACTCCCATTTTTGAACAGAGATGTGAAAACGAAGAATTCAAACTTAAATTTTTATTCATTCATTAACAAAAACATTTTGTAATATGATTTTGATGTACATTTTCCACGTTAATGCAATGTCTGATTTTAAAATGGCTTTTAATTTTTTTTAAACTAATATATAATTTCTTATAATTTCTAAAGTGTGATAGGGAAAAAGGCAACAAGGAATCTGTTTGTGACAAAGGTCAGAACTACTGTTATAAAGTAGATTTATGAGGTGCACTCTTGTCATAAATTAATTTATTATTTTTCCTACATAATTTGTAATACAAAAAAGTAAAATATCTATTTAGGAGCCTTAGACCTTTCCAACAACATCCCGGTTTCACAGACAGGGCTTAGGCTAAACCAGGATTAGGCCATAGTTCAATTAGGACAATTATTATAAACATGCTTACAAAAAAACATTACTGGTGTGCATCTTGAGACAAAACAAAGGCACTGGTATATTTTAAGATCAAACAGTGCAATTTTATTTCAGTTGAAACAACTCAGACTTACATTTTAGTCTAGTAATGCATTATCCATTCATTATAATGCCTAAAGAATACCCTTATAGTGTATTATAAATACAGGCTTCATAGAAAGTGTTACCAAAAATTCTAATCTAATCATGACAAACTATCCCCCGGTTTCACAGACAAGGCTTAAGCCTAGTTCTAGACTAAAATGTAAGTCTGAGTTGTTTCAACTGAAATAAAATTGCACTGTTTGATCTTAAAATATACCAGTGCCTTTGTTTTGTCTCAAGATGCATATATATATATACACACCAGTAATGTTATATATAAAAAACCGTATAATATGTTATATCATCTCATGAGTATTCATAAGAACAGTTTTAATGTATTATCATTTTTACTTATTTGTGGTTATAGCTTTTAAGAGTATGATTACCTCCTCATAGTTATAACGTATTATACGTCTAATATCTTCCCATGTTACTCATGTCACTTTACTTAAAGCATGCAAAAACCAGTTATAAGTAATTATAATAATATTTCCTAAAGAAACCTAAGATCAGGCATCAGATCAGATGAATGTGTAATATGACACATTTGTATTATCAGTTTGATTATTCTGATGGTACCCTTTAGACAGCTTTTGATAAGTAGCTCTGCAACTCCATGTCAGCTAGCAGTAATTATTATTAGTAGTATGCTAAATATATGCTAACACTATATTTTGATGTTTCCCCAAAACACAAACTATTATATTATAAGTAACTTTGCAAGTACATGAACCTTCTACCTAGCCTTACCTTAACCTAAGTCTACTAATACTCTAAGGAGTGTTGGTTGACATGTAGTTGGAAAGTTTAAGCTTATAGATAATAGACTAAGGGGACCATCAAAATAAAATGTAATATAATGTAAAAAATGAATGTAATATGATATAGTCCATTATAAATTAAGTAGATTTACTATGGCGTCCATTGTGTGTTAGAAATAATCATAATCTTAAAAGTTATAACCTCAAATACTCAATAATGTATTATAATTGTTATGATTATTCATGAGATAATATAATAGATTATAAGGTTTTTTATAATGCATTATGCATTCATTATAATGCCTTAGAAATACCCTTATAATGCATTATAAATAGGGGCTTCATAGCAAGTGTTATCGAATTTTTTTGTAAAATGGTGAAGTAAACTTGGGCATCCAAGTTGGACGGTGACAGTTAAGGGGTTAAGAAAGCTGATGGTGTCTTTGAGACAGATGCAGGTCAGAGATTCACATGTATTGGACTCTATGTCATGCATGGTCAGTGCTTTTACTAGCGAGTCATTGTTGTGTTCCTAAACTGCTGTGGCATGTTGCACGGGTGCTGACATGATGAAATATGGCTCTGGGTCGAGTACATGCCAGTGCTTTAGGGAAGTAATTAACAGCACATAGAAGCTTTTCACCCCCAGCGGTGATTTCCCCGCCGCAGATGACATGTACATGAGCGGCTCCGCGTGCTGCGACGTGCTCATTGATGGATCGGCCAAATAAACAGACAGGCTTCGGCCTCGAGACTAGGGGTGTAAATATTAATCGATTCGTATCGATGCATCGATTATGCAGCCGACGATTCAATGCATCGATTCGTCCGCAAGAGTATCGATTGATGTGTTTATTTTGCCGCCTGTTTGTTCACCTGTCTATTTTTAGCATCCGTTCCGACCTTTCTTTTACTGTCTATGGCTCCGACGTACGCGTACTACCTACTCCTAAGCTGCGGGTGGCGCTAACCTCATTATTGTCTTCTACTTCACACTGCTTCACACGCGTTACTTACGTTTCACAGTCTATCTATGTTGTTCATGTTCACACACCTCACATTGTTGTCTGACTTTCAAGAGCGATGGAACCGCCAGAACGATTTTGTTGAGTAACTGTTCTATTTGCAATGCCTCTGTTATAGCTGAAGCCATGAGCCATGCTCCTAAATACCTCATTCTTCTAAAATATTTTTGGGCTGTAGGCTTATGTCCTACTTACTTTTTGTTATTATTGCACTTAACTGATTTTGTGGAGTAGTGTTCTATTTGCAGTTCATCTGCTGCAGACGATGTGTGACCATTACCTCTTAATACGATGCAAATTGTATTTTCAAAATGTAACCAATTTTGTATAAAAGAAACTTTTTTTAAAAAGTGAATAGGCTAATTGGCCAAAGTAGACCTGCACTATAAGCATTTATCTGATCTAATTTATCTGATTGCACTTTGCTGATGCAGTAACTGTTATATTTGCTGTTCTATTTCAAAGTCCCTTTAAGGCAACTCATGTCACTCGGCGGCCATCTTTGAAACGCCTCTCGGGCAGGCAAGCGCAGCTCCTATCTCTTTGAATGGGGAAACATCAAATTCTCCAAAACTGTTAACCAAGCTTACAATTAAATTTCATATTTTAAATCTCCAAAGAAATCCGACAAGAACTGCCTCATAAATATGATTCCTTGTGCTCCAATAGCGTTAAAAACACTTACTTTTCAGGCAAGTTGATCCAGTGCGCATGCGCAGTATTGAGCGCACGTCTTAGATTGTTTCTATAGCAACCAGGACTTCTAACGGCAGCTGCAGTGACGCGCTGACTTTACTAATCAACGATTGGCTCTTTCATCAAGAAGGCGGGGCTTCGCGGCCATAATGAACGTTTCATTTTTCCTCATTCAAAACTATACGAGTGACATGTCTTGGGTATTCTATAGTCTTTGTCTATTTGCAGTGCATTGAGCACAACTGCTATAGTGTAACATACACATTATATGAATAGAATACTGTTTCTGTATTCTCTGTAAAAGGCTAATTATTTACTATTTTTGTTGATTTATTTGAAACTTAATAGATATCATGTAAAAATATCTAGTATTGAATCGGATCGAATCGGATCACAGGGAATTCTGAAGTATCGAAAATAATCGAATTGTTGGCTTAAGAAATCGGTATCGTATCGAATCGTCTTGAAGGCTCTGATTTACACCCCTACTCGAGACCAGGTGAGCGGGTCGAGGGAGAGCGAGTGACTTGAAGATGTGAGCTGGACGCCTGCAACCAACAGCAGATGACCTTTGAGAAAGCGTCACGCGAGTCTAAGTAAGGTACTCTTTATTTATAGAAGGTATTTATAGAAGCGATTTTCCCCAGGTTACGCTGAACGAGACGCCACTTCTCATTACCAGCAGGCGACTGACCGCAGCTCATTTTACAGCTGACTGAACGCAGGGCCCGGGTCACGCCGGCCCCATGTGCACTGACTCCAACGCATAGACGGCCCCTAGAATCATCACAACGACATGCATTCATCTCTGCCTTACGTAATGTAGCATTAACATTTCTTTTTTCCAGTATATGTATTTTCAGATTATTTTGTGCATTGCAAACTCCTAAAGATATAGAGTAGATAAACATTCTGGATCAGCATCTAAAACTGATGCACTTCATGCAGCTAGAGGAGAACCTGGTTCCTCCAAAGTTTTTTTTCTGCATTTCTGTCATTTCTATAGGATATTAAACCGTTTTGTGGGTAATGCATTAAAAGTAACGCAAGTTACGTAATAATATTACTTTTCCAAGTAACTAGTAAAGTAACGTATTACTTTTTAATTGACAAGGAAATACATGAGTTACTTTTTCAAATCAGTAACGCCAGTTACTTTTCCCCCATTTATTGATTAAAAGCTCTCCTGTCCCCATGTGGAGAGAAATTGTGAGTAAGATATCTCACTCACTAAAAAAACAGATCCAGTGTTCTTCAAAATGAATAAAAACAGTGAAATTCAACGCAAACCTGCAATAATTAAACATGTTAATTAATACAAATATCCTTTATGTATTTAATACCATTTTATTAACCGATGTCTTTGCTGCCGACTTTCAATGATCCAATTCATCCATACTAATAAGCAAAAACTAACATTTGTTTTCCTTTTTTATTGCTGAAGAGTTTACATTTTTTCTTCCGCGGTCTACTGTACTGACGTCAATTTACTTTTCTCTAAGCCTGAGGCTTTTGGTGTAAAAAGGCTTTTACATTTGACAAAAACTGAACTTTTTATATTAAAAACAAACAAGCAAGCCCTGCCCAGATTTAAAAAGTAACGCAAAAGTAACAACGCATTACTTTCCATAAAAAGTAACTAAGTAAAGTAATTAGTTACTTTTTTAGAGAGTAACTCAATATTGTAATGCATTACATTTAAAAGTAACTTTGCCCAACACTGACATTAAAGGTGTAATGTAATTCCCGCTCAGGTCAGATGTTCGTCTGTTCTGGTGCGCGTCCTTCACGTCCTCCAGACGTCACAGCGGTGTCTGCGGAGCGTGAAGGTGTCCGGCACACGGCTGACCTCCGGCCCTGGTCCTCACTCATGTGTGCCTCATCACAGCCGCTGTAAGTCACCCTCGTGAAGCTCCTCCAGGCCTTTCGCAGGACTCTGGGAGTCATCGCAGCCTGAGGACAGCGGAGGTAATGTCAAATCAAAGACAAATGCTGGAGTCCAGAGCTCAGAGCCATCACTAACCCTACAAAGACAGCTCAACAGAGTGCAGACTGATGAGACAGCCGATGTGCATTAGTGGATACTGTTCATTAAAATTCAGTCATTTTGTGTTTTAGAACTGGGAAAGAGATACTTTTGTTCCTAACTCTATACTTCTATACCTAACTCTATAGCTCCTGACACCAACCATCTTTGTTTTATTTTCAAACATCTAAATCCAAAATAAAAAAGCATTGCAGTGATGATGTATTTTTGCATTATTCTGGTTTTCTCCACAAAAATCCAATCTCATTTTTCCATTGGCTTTTGGGCTATAGCTGAAAATTAGCTCTGTGACCTACAGAAGTTGATGATTCTTACACATTTAATGAATTTTAAAGCTTAAATACAAGTTAAAGGTTACATGTCAGCTATAAACGAACTACACCATGATCTTCAACATCACCATCATTAACCCTCTCAAATCTGAGGGTGTTTTGGGGCTCTTTACAACTTTAGCCATTTTGATAATAATGGCTAATGTCTGTCTGTGTGCTGAGTATTCACTGAGTTTAGGTTCATTTTAGTGGCACGTTCCTAAGAGCACACTATAACCTGCAAATTTGTATCAGGTAAAGACATGCAGCCAATGCACTCTCACAAAGGTTTTTGTAGTGATGCCATAGAACCATTTTGGTTGGTCAAAGAATCTTCCACTGATCAGTTCTTAAAAATAGACCCGTGCTCGCAAAATGAGTGGAAATGCGCTCAGTCTAATTTTGAGGTACAGGCAAAAGAAGTGAAAAATGTCAGTTTTGGTCCAATTTGAGGTTTCCACAATAATGAGTTCATTAAGCCCTCTTATAGTGATCCCAATGCTCCAAATAGTAATTAAACATTTAAAACGATCTTTATATGTTTTTTTTTTTCCTGAGAGGAGTACCTTTTTATCTGCTCACTTCTGGACGACTGCTGCTGCTTCTCACCAAAAGTTGTAGGTCTGTTTTGCAAAATGCAGCATTCTAGCTTTGTGAACATTCATATTGATTTCTGAATGACATGAGTCCAAACCAGTGAAATATGATTTTGAAACCTGTGCTAATAAAAACAAAAAAACAATTGCACTGACTGACATTTGCAAAGCGTGCACATAAGACGTGCCTCTTCGACAGCATGCAATCTCCCAATAAAGTACATTATTGTTACATATGTTTTGGCGAGATTCAAACAAATATAATCTGTTATGTCTTACATGAACGTTTAGTTAATGGTTGGGGGAAAATCTGATGTGTAACATTATATTAGATCCATGCATTACAGTAGGTCTTAATATAGATCTGTCTAATGTTACGGAATCACTCGCTGCTCTTGATTAAACTACTGTTTATTTGTATCTTTGTTCCTATTTTTAATAACAAAGATAAAAATAAAAATTGCTACATTGTGATTAATAATATAGTAATTCTTTTTAAGAAAATAATTGGAGGAAAATATGCAACATTGCTTGGCAATTTTGCTTTGAAATCTTCAGAAAACTTTAACTCGATTTTTCTAAATCAACTCTGCTGACTCTCAAATGGTTCATTTTTTTCTGATTCATGTATAATGTAAAGTTTTTCAATGAAGAATGTGAAAATAAAAATACCAATTTTTTTTTTAAATTTGTTCATTCCAACTTGTTTTGCCAGCACAGGTCACATTTTAGTAATGTGAAGAACATTTTTCCACTATGAAGAGCCTTTTGTGCAAATGGATGTTAAAGGCTCTTCATGGAACCATCAATGGCACTAAATATTTTCAAGAGCTTTATTTGTAGCTAAAGTAATTTGAGATCTGTTGGAGACTTAGAAGCAAAGACCAGGAGACTCTTTGTTTGCTTAAGAGTTGATATGAGTGGTTGCCAGGGTGTTAATAGGGTGTTCTGTGTGGTTGCTAGGGTGTTGCTAGGCAGTTGCTAGGGTGTTCAGCGTGTTGGCGGAGTGTTTTGTTGGATGGTTTTAAGTGTCATGAATGGTTGCCTAATAGTTGGAAAGGCAGTTGCAAGGTTAAACTGAGTGGTTGACAGGGTGTTGCTAGGGTGTTTAGAATGGTTGCTTGAGTATTCAAAGTGGTTGCCAGGGTGTTGATAGGGTGTTTAGAATAGTTGCCAGGATGTTGCTAGGCTGTTTGTTGTTTCTGAGTGGCTGTTCAGGATTGATTTTTGTTGATAGGCAGTTGCTAGGGTATTATGAATGGTTGTCAAGGTGTTACTAGGGTGTTCTGGGTGGTTTCTAGGGTGTTCTGCATTATCACCAGGGTGTTGCTAGGTGGTTGCTGTTGGAAACCAGACCAGGACACACTTTGGTTGCTTAAGAGTTGAAATTAGTGATTGTCAGGGTTTTACTAGGGTGTTCAGGGTGGTTGCTAGGGTGTTGCTAAGCAGTTGCTTGGGTGTTCTGAATTATCACCAGGGTGTTGCTAGATGGTTGCTGGAATGTTGCAAGATAGTTGTTAGAGTGTCATGAATGCTTGCCTGGCAGTTGAAAGGCAGTTGCAAGGGTAAAATGAGTGGTTGCCAGAGTGTTGCTAGGGTGTTTAGAATGGTTGCCAAAATGTTGTTAGGTTGTTGTTATTGTGTTTTGAATTGTTGTTGTTGGGTGTTAATAGGTTCTGAGTGGTTGCTAGGGTGTTGCTAGTCAGTTGCTAGGGTTTTCTCAATTATTACCAGGATGTTGCTAGAGTGTTAAGAATGGTTGCTTGAGTATTCTAAGTGGTTGCCAGGGTGTTGCTATTGTGTTCTGAATTGTTGTTTCTGAGTGGTTATTCAGGAGTTGATAGGCAGTTGCTAGGGTATTATGAATGGTTGCCAGGGTGATCTGGGTGGTTGCTAGGGTGTTTTTAGTCAGTTGCTAGGGTGTTCTTAGTGGTTGCAAGGGTGTTTCTGGAGTGTTTTGAATTGTTGCTATGGGGATGCTAAAGTGTTCTAAGTGGTTGCCCAGGGCGTTGCTAGGTGGTTAGTAGGGTACAGAGCCATATAAAAAGAGAGTTGCGACACTCCCATAGGCTTCCATAGGAACTGAGGAATGCGGAAGTAAAGCGTGTCATGGAGCGGACAATAGTTCCAAACAACCAATAGCTCCTCCATTGAAGCCCATTCATTTCAGCGCTTCTCAAGCACAGTCGCAAGTATATTGAAGAAATTACTGCATTTCTTAAAATTTTAACGCATCAGTTGACCTCTCGAAAAACTGGCCAATAGTGGTGTTTTATGAAGCGTGTTATAGTTAATGTTTGTCGTTAAAAAATAAACAGTTAAACTGTAAATGCAGCTGGATAACGTGAGAAACACCGTAATAGCGACCATAACCAGATACCAGTTGTCATATTTTTGTTTTTAGTCTTTCTGCAATCTTTCTCTCTCTGTAGGAGGTTGAATGAGTTTCAGTAAAGACTGCATTCAAGAAACACGATAAAAATGTATGCTGAACGCAATTCGTTGCCTTGTGTTTTTTTAAACATTATTTTCATCTTTTCTATTATGTTAAATGCCATTTTTGCTTGCCTTTTATAATATTCACTTATGTTGTATATTTGAATATCATAAAACGAGAGTAAATTACTTTTTTTGTATTTAACATTAAATCGTTAAATCGAAACATACTGTATAAAAAAGAGTGTTTGATCATGTCCAAATACACATGCAGATGTATTTAACCTTAAATATTACACTAACTGTAATCTAAATACTATATTAGAAAATTTTATCTTTTAAATGGTCAGGATCATTATTGCACATATTAAGTACAAAAAAACCTCCCCAAAATATTTACTAAATAGAACTTAACTATATATATTACAGTTATTTAATTGAATAAAAGTTACACTTAAGGTGTTTTGGTCACATTTGACTGCCAAAGAGTATGAGAACATATTAATTATGTCTCTTTATCACTCCCCTGAATAAAATGCGATTGTAAAGCGTATTCAGAGAAGTTATCAATACACAATCAATGCACATTATGTGTTAATAATTACTCGAAATTGCTGCAAATATAGTAAAACTGCTTAACTCCATTCAAACACATTGACAGCGCGGAGCTGTTTGGAACTATTGAGAGCTCCATGAACCACGTGACCGTGCGGCGGCGAGATCAAAGCGTGTCGCAACTCTCTTTTTATATGGCTCTGGTAGGGTATTATGCATGGTTGCTAAGTGTTTTGATTCTGTCTGGTGTTAAAGGCTCTTCATGGAAACATCAATGGCAATAAAGAATCTTATTGTCAAGAGCTTTATTTGTAGCTAAAGTAATTTGAGATCTGCAAGATTGCAGTGTTGCAGTATTAAAAATATTGCTAGCTCTGTGACATTTCTTCCTCTTAACTTCTAAAAAAACAAAAAAAACAACAAATGCTGTAGAGTAGGACGTAGTGTATTCATGTTGCGATGAATGCTACATGCTCAAAGTCTAGTGTGACCAATGTCTGATGCACACTGTAAGATGGTTTCCTCAAGAAAATGCATTCTTCATTGGCATTGGGCTTTCAAGCTCTTGTTGGTTCTAACTGGAACCCATCTGGTAACCCATGAGCAGCTCTGTGTTGCCAGCGTCTCTACTGAAAAATCAAAGCCAGAGCGTTCCTGAATGATCAAAGCGGCCGGAAAGATGACATCACTCATGTCCCTAATCCTATCCCAGCCGCATCCCCGCGGAACTTTGGTCTTCCGGAGGGATTTGTGGGATTGATGCCGCTCGCCGCGATGTGCGCAAGGAACAAATCATTCCTGGACAGGTGTCAGATGCAAACGCTGCCATAATTGCTGTTTGGACGTGATTTTATTTGAGCTTGCGAACCTTGCATTCTAAAATTTTCTCCCTTAACCGGCCATTTGCTAATAAATTGGCTGCTTTGTCGCATTTCGAATGTTTGGTATCGATCGCTGCTGATTTTCTGGCGCAGCGGATGCTCGTTTGAGAGCTGTCTGTCGGCACCTGTCTGCCAGCTGTCAGGTGAGATGACATTAAACGAGCCCCTGACGGCTGCGGATAATGACCGCTGATGGAAGGAGGAGCTCTGGCGATTAGCAGACACTCCAGAGAAAAAAACCTGACCTTTGCTCAGGCAGAGATGTGTTTAGGCCTCTCTGAGCCGCTCTGCTTAGAGCTGAAGTGTGTCATTTCTGAACATCACCAGATGGAAACATAAAAATAACGCCATTGGTCAGATGAGCAGAGAGTCCCGCCCTGAACTCACGTGATTGGTTGAGTCAGAAGATGGCTCAAACTAACAGATCGATGTTTGTCAGAGTGTTTCACTCTTCAGTGACATTAAAGTGACACCCCAGAAACTCAATATGGCAGACTTTAGCTTTAAAATCAGTCTCATCTAAAGAACACCTTAGTATGATTTAAAAAGTTTTTTTGTGGAAATAAAATATTTTTTAAATATACTTGTGCAAAGTACTGAATGTAATGTTTTTGGACTAAACATTACTTACAATCAAATTAAAATGTATCAAGTTTAAATTTATATTAAATGCAATTAACCAAACTTTAGTGTTTTTGGACTGAAGTACATTTTATATGTAACTTCATAACTATGACTTCTATTTAAATCATTTAAATTATTACTTCTATTGATACATGTGTGTCATATATTTATACTTATAATGATAAAGTTGCACTTCAGTACATCTGAAATATGAATCTATATCAAAATAACACATTTACATGCTTTAGTATAACAACAATAATCAACACATCCAAATTATTAATTTGTTTTTAATTCCGACAAAAGATTCTTAAATCATGACCTAAAATGTAATTTAGGTTAAAACTTTTAATTTGAGATAATTATAAAGTACACTTTTTTTAAAGCATACCTATGTGTTTTTAGATATTAAAGCGGTCTTTTATTTTCCTAATATTATATTATCTGCAAATACAGTGTTTAGATTTTAATATTTGAAATTACACAATAAGAGCAGATTCAATACAATTAAGTGCATTTCTTTTAATCTTTTTAACGCACTAATGTACATACAGGCGTTCTGCTTTGGGTTTGACTTCATCAGCGCAGAGCATCTGTCTGTAAGAGGTTCCATGAGTTTACAGATGCGCTTTAAACTTCAGAATAATCTTCATCTCTTGTCATGCCCTCATCAGCTCTGAGATCAGAGGAATAATTATCTTCTGTCTCTCTGATTCTCTATATATGGAAGGATTCATTTTAAAATGACAAGGCGTTGCTTTGTAAGATAACAGATAGCAGATTTGTCTTTCTTTATTTCTCTTTCTCTCTTTCTTTGTTGTGCAGCAGTAATCAGGGTTTCATTGCAGCAGTGATGTGTCCATTATGCTGTAATGTGAGTGTTTTATTTGTATAAATGAGTGTGTGAGGCTCAGTGTTCTGCACATGAGCAGAGGCGTCTGTCTCTCAGCCGTGTCTGTCTGTCTGTCTGACGCTCTCTCTGAGCTCCAGCCGATGTGACAGCTTTCATTTACAGCGTCGGCCGTTTGTAACGCATTTGCCTCTCGACTGACAGCAACCTAGATGAGCAGAAACATTAACCTTCTCACTGGACCAATGCGTTCTGGCCAGAATTCAATCATTTTTTGGCTTGTTTTTATGTTGCTGTTGCTTTCCTGTGTCTAATTTGCTGGACTAAAAGAAATTCATTGCAGATTTAACTGTGTCTATTATCTGTAGTTGTCCGTGATGCACATTTCTGTTCAGAAACAAACTCCCACAATGAGCTGTATTGAACTGAAATATTAAAATATATTATACATATTAAATCCGCTATGTAATCTAGTTATTTTTTTTATATTATTATACATGTTCAATCCGAGTGCTGTCTGTCATAAACAGTCTGAAAATGCGTCGACGGCGAGGCGGTTGTTTTGCGAGATGGTTTGAGCATCTAAAGACGTGGAGCTGGAGGAAGGAAAACAGTCTTGACACAGACATGTGAAACAGCTTGTCATGTGAAACACTTTCCTTAATATTTATATCCATTTGCACTAATTAGTGGAAAACACACAGATGGTGCAACTTCACAAACTCTCCGACTGTGAATGTGAATGTCATCACTGCCAGCAGAAGAGAAGAAGCCCGCGTTTGTCTCTTTATGGCTTCTAGCCCTCCATTTAAAATGTGTTTTCCTCTTTTTTTTTTCCTGGGATTGACGTTAAACGAGTGCTCTCAGATAATGAAAAAGAGGGGTATTAACTAGTGAAACAATAGTACTTAGGTACCATATGCCGTGTGTTAAACGCTGCGAGACAGCTGTAATATCCCAGAGTTCCTGGAGACACGCCAGAGAGCAGAAGAAGACTCCACTCCGACTAAATGTTTCCAGCCATCAGGAAAAAGCCACTTTTCATGGACTGCCTTCCAGATGGAGGGCAACAGAGTGTGTGTGTGTTAGACTATGAATAGAGTGTATTAGTGTGTGATGGCATCTAATAATGCAGAATTAGATGTGTGTGATTGTGTGCTACAAAAACAGTACCTGTATGTGTGTTTATGGAATGCTGTCTGTGTGTGTGTGTGTGTGTGTGTGTGTGTGTGTGTGTGTGTGTGTGTGTGTGTGTGTGTGTGTGTGTGTGTGTGTGTGTGTGTGTGTGTGTGTGTGTGTGTGTGTGTGTGTGCTGCTGGTGTTTGAGGTCTCTGGTGCACTGGGTTCTTCTTCCTGATGAGTGTTTTTGTCTTTCAGCTGGAGATGTGTAAGCTCAGGCGGTTAGGAACGACACCATTACCCTACTCTTTCATGTCAAACTGAGACAAAGATGTTTCTGAGAGAGCCTGTTAAACAGCAAAAGTTTAAGCCAAACTCAGAGTGAAAAACTCACTGCCTCAGTTTTGTTGTCTAATGTAGGTGGTTGTTAGGGTGTTGCCATGGTGTTTTGAATGGTTTCCAGGATGTTGCTAGGTTGTTGCTATTGTGTTCTGAATTGTTGCTGTTTTTCAGGAGTTGATAGGCAGTTGCTAGGGTATTATGAGGTGTTACCAGGGTGTTGTGGGTGGTTGCTCAGGTGTTCTGAATTATCACCAGGGTGTTGTGGGTGGTTGCTGTTGGACACTTAGAAGCAAAGACCAGGAGACTCTTTGGTTCCTTAAGAGTTGATATGAGTGGTTGCCAGGGTTTTACTAGGGTGTTCTGTGTGGTTGCTAGGGTGTTGCTAGGCAGTTGCTAGGGTGTTCTCCGTGTTGGTGGAGTGTTTTGTTAGATGGTTTTTAAGTGTCATGAATGGTTGCCTAATAGTTGGAAAAGCAGCTGCAAGTTTAGGTTTAGAATGGTTGCTTGAGTATTCAAAGTGGTTGCCAGCGTGTTGCTAGGGTGTTTTGAATGGTTGCCAGGATGTTGCTAGGCTGTTGCTACTGTGTTCTGAATTGTTGTTTCTGAGTGGCTGTTCAGGAGTTGATAGGCAGTTGCTAGGGTATTATGAATGGTTGTCAAGGTGTTACTAGGGTGTTCTGGGTGGTTCCTAGGGTGTTCTGCATTATCACCAGGGTGTTGCTAGGTGGTTGTTGTTGGAAACTCAGAAGCGAAGACCAGGACACACTTTGGTTGCTTAAGAGTCGAAACTAGTGATTGCCAGGGTTTTACTAGGGTGTTCTGGGTGGTTGCTAGGGTGTTGCTAAGTATTTGCTTGGGTGTTCTGAACTATCACCAGGGTGTTGCTAGATGGTTGCTAGAATGTTGCTAGATAGTTGTTAGAGTGTCATGAATGATTGCCTGGCAGTTGAAAGGCGGTTGCAAGGGTAAAATGAGTGGTTGCCAGAGTGTTGCTAGGGTGTTTAGAATGGTTGCCAGAATGTTGTTAGGTTGTTGTTATTGTGTTTTGAATTGTTGTTGTTGGGTATTAATAGGTTCTGAGTGGTTGCTAGGGTGTTGCTAGAGTGTTAAGAATGGTTGCTTGAGTATTCTAAGTGGTTGCCAGGGTGTTGCTATTGTGTTCTGAATTGTTGTTTCTGAGTGGTTATTCAGGAGTTGATAGGCAGTTGCTGGGGTATTATGAATGGTTGCCAGGGTGTTCTGGGTGGTTGCTAGGGTGTTCCTAGTGGTTGCTAGGGTGTTTCTAGTTGATTGCTAGGGTGTTTTGAGTAGTTGCAAGGGTGTTTCTGGAGTGTTTTGAATTGTTGCTATGTGGATGCTAAAGTATTCTAAGTGGTTACCCAGGGCGTTGCTAGGTGGTTAGTAGGGTATTATGCATGGTTGCTAAGTGTTTTGATTCTGGCTGGTGTTCAAGAGTCCTGCACTCTGATATTCTGGCATGTAGATGGGTATGTGACTTGAGTCGGATGGAAAACAGGACTCATGTCTGATCGGCATTTACGCATCTGCTGGCGTTTGTGCGTCTGCCGTGAAGAAACCACTGAGTGATATTCCTTGCCAAACTGATGAACCCTGCACATCTGATCACACTCTCCTCATCAACACACATGACCTGAGGAATCACTTGTGTCTGGAGCTCAAACGCTGCACTTACGCACTCAACTTTAGTACTCAACTGTATGTTTCAGATCTATCACTATAGAACTAGAACTAGTAATCATCACAAAGTGCTTGAAGCAAAGACATAAAAGTTCTCTGTACTCAGGGGAGGAAGCTCTTTTACGTTCATTAGTGAACAACAACACCATTGTTCTGATGATTGGATGTGTTCTATAAATACACGCATTACGGCAGCAGGAGTTTGAGGGCGTTTGCTAAGAGCGTCCAGAGGCGTGAGCTGATGAGTGCTGCTGGAACACAGACACATTCTCAATAAGCGCGTTTGCCCGTGGCACAGATTAGCGGCGAGAGGACGGATCCGGCCCGGCCGCGGGGTCTGCGTGCACCTGAGCGGTGTTTGTGTAATCTCTTCTGCGTGAATGAAGACTTTAGAGCAACATTAGCTAATAACACGGCCATCCCGAGGCATCAGATATCAGCGTTTGTGAATTTCTGGCACGACGAATTGACAAAATAATGAGGCTCTGGCAGGCTCGTGTTTATGCATCTCACAGAAAAAGTACGCAGTAATCCCCTTCAGCCGCCGCGGGAGTAGCGAGCGCGTCCCGACACGCGCTGAAGGTGTTGCAGGAGGCGGCGTTTGTCTAAAGGTTGATTTTGGGTTAAAACCGCATCAGGAAATCGGCAGCGCTTGAATTTTTCATGCGCGTTTTCCTGGTGAACACACGTGAGGAGGTGGGTTGTTTTCGGGTTGCGTTTGTATGTTTGGAGCGCGTCGCTGCTGGCCATTTTCCAGTGTTTTCAAAGGGAAGCTGAGCAGCATCAGGTTGACTCCTCGGAGCTTTCATAAAAAGGCTCGGTTTTACTCGGCTCATTACTATACGATGAGTATTGACTTTGGCCCGCAGTCATGAACAGATAAAATGGTGTAAGGTCTTGTCCTAAGCGATTACTCAGAATTACAAATCACCACGCACGCAACCCTATCCGCATTCTCGCCGAAGCAGGGTCCGGCCAACATCTGGATCCGCGGCGCGCTCCACGCGCTAAAAACACCCGCGTGCATTCGTATTCCCCGGCCGCATCGCACACACATACGCCCACGAGAGCCCAGACGCGCGCGTGATGGCATATTCCTCTCTGACAGTTGAGTTTTAATTGGGGAGATGGGTAGACTGTGGGCCGCTGTCACATGGCTGGCGATTTGAGGCTTTCTGGGACAGGAACCTCCATGGGGCCTGTCAAGCCGTCCTGACTCTCGGCGGGACTGCGCCGTGGGTGTCCCTGCTCATTTAGGATTGTGCAGACAAAGCACCAATTAAAAGAGGCCTTTAAACAATCGAATTAAACCCCCTGGGCTGATCCGACAGCCCGCAGGCCCCGAGCTGCAGGAAAACAGTGTGATTAGGAATTCCACATCCAGATAGATCATCTTAATTCTTACCGGCTCTATCAGTGTCTATTTACATGAGACGCCAACGTGACTCTCTGCCGCGTGTCAAGCGTGTGAGATCACTTTGTTCGGTGGATTTTCTTGCATTGTAAACATTTCTAATGTGCTGTTTACTAGGTTTTGCTTTGTTTCAGTATTTTAATTTGAAGTGATTGCTACCAAGTAATTGTGCATTCAATGCAATGCTGAGCACACATTTAAAACTCACAATTCTTAAAGAATTCACACAGACACTGTCGGTTGACATTATTGTCTATTATAAAATTAATAAATTGTGAAAAGTAGCTACTTTTACACTCATTAAATTTTTGTTTACCTTTAAGGTTGTAGTTTTGGCCACATAAGCTCTTCTCTACTGTTTCCAACAGCTGAAGTAAGTAGCACAGCTATATTTGTAGCAATAGCCAAAACTACATTGCATGGGTCAAAATTACAGATTTTTCTATTATGCCAAAAATCATTAGGATATTAAGTAAAGATCATGTTCCATCAAGATATTTTGTAAATTTTCTACCATAAATATATCAAAACTTAATTTTTGATTAGTAATATGCATTATTAGCAATATTGACAATTTTAAAGGTGATTTTCTCAATATTTTGATTTTTTTGCACCCTTTAGTTGTATTTCGGCCAAATATTGTCCTAACCTAACAAACCATACACCAATGGAAAAAGCTTATTTATTCAACCCTTATGGCTGGTTTGTAGTCCAGGGTCACAAATGATGTGATCACTTTAAAATAATCGGCTGAACTAATACTCAGTTAGTAAGGAACTATTTATTAACTACTTCTAATTAAAAATTTAACGCTATATAAAATGCACCAGAAGTGACATCAATTTGATGCATGGAACACAAATAAATAATAATTTTAAATTCTCTATATTTTTACATTTAGAGTTGAATGCATTTATTAAGCTCAAATATTCAGCACTGGTTTAAATGATAAAAGATTTATTGGTAAAAACAAGCCAACATTTGTGCACCAAACTAGCTCAGATTATGTTTTTATTTATTTATTTATTTAATTTTCTGCTTCATTATTAGATTTAATGGTAAAATCACACAAATCACTTCAGACTTACAATGCATTCATTCAGTTCAGTATGAAATTCTGAGGACAGGGTTGCACATCTCATATAATATAAACAAAGATAAAAAAAAATTTTTTTTTTTTTTTTTTGGTCAACAATAATTTTCTGCAGGTTAAGAAGATCTTCTCACTGAGCTATTTTTAAGCAGAAACATAAAATCATTTTTGTAAGAGCTTCAGGCCCTATCTCGGAAAGCAGCAGCTAATTAGCTGCAAAAGAAAATGTATATAGTTGCGTCAGAAAGAATAATAATAATAATAATAAGTAGTTTTGCCTTCGGAGCTCTTTGAGCCTGAGCTGGGATGGAAAACGGGACTCACGTCTGAACGGCGTTTACGCATCTGCTGGCGTTTGTGCGTCTGGCGTGAAGGAACCGCTGAGTGATATTCCTCGCCAAACTGATGAACCCTGCATTTTTAAGAAGAGAGAATGTCTTTAATGTATATTTTAGTCACTCTCCTGCATTCCCCTCATCATATACATGAAGTCCATATGCCAGTTCCATATGGCCCAGCGCCCTGCCCTGACAGCCTGATGGAGAGAGATCATCCATCACCCGCCATCCACTGCTCACTAGCCCAGGGTGGAGAGAGAGCCTGATCCCTCACACACACACACACACACACACACACACACACACACACACACACACACACACACACACACACACACACACACACACACGTTGGGTTTACATGTTTTATGGGGACATTCCATAGGCGTAATGGTTTTTATACTGTACAAACCGTACTTTCTATGGCCCTACACCTACCCTACACCTAAACCTAGCCCTCACAGGAGATTGTGCAAACTTTTACTTCCTCAGAAAAACTCATTGTGCATGATTTATAAGCCTGTTTCCTCATGGGGACCTGAGAAATGTCCCCACAAGGTCAAAATCTACTGGTATTCCTATCCTTGTGGGGACATTTGGTCCCCACAACGTGATGAATACCAGGTACACACACACACACACACACACACACACACACACACACACACACACACACACACACACACACACACACACACGCCAAGGAGGTTTGAGACTCAGAGCCATACGCTGCTCGTCCTAGAGGGGGAGATGTCGGCATACGATCCAGACTCTGAGGCTCAGGGTGGGGTCGACACACACACACACACACACACACACACACACACACACACACACACACACACACACACACACACACACACACACACACACACACACACACACACACACACACACACATGCAGCTTCCGCTCTGCAAACAGATGCATGCTATCTCACACACACATGCAAGATGAACCTCAGCATTTCAAATACACCTGACATGTTTCTGTGTAATAATAATCATGTGAATCATATCCAATCTTTTGCTTTACTGGATTTCATAATCCTTTCTAATGACATCTAAACTTAAACCTGAAGTGCTCTGCTTTCATATAAATATTCTAATATTAATAATATGAATTTTTCAGCATTTTATTTTATATTAGTTTTTTTTTTTTGTCTTTGTGATGTAACCACTACCATCTTTTGAATTGTATAACCTTCTAGTATTTTATGTATCAGGGATTTTATCTTTGACATTATTTTGTTTCCGCTTGTATATTTAAATGTCATCCTGGTTTTTATCTTTTTGGACCTCATGTTTGTAAAAGTGTAGCTAAAACTAAAAATAAATCCATAAAAACATTTATTACTTAAAAAAAAAAAAAGTGTAAACTGAAGATGTTGAGATGCAAATGACAAAATAAATTTACATTTATGTCCATAGAAAGCACATTCAATGTAAGTAAAGTGTCTACATTTAAAGTTTAAAATTTTAGGAGAGTAAAATGTCAAAATTTGTTTGAAATAGTGTAAAGAATAAGGGCGCATATTACATTTGATTGTGTTTTAATTGAGTAAAAAATTCTTACTGACAAATGGGCAAAGCCTAGGATAGTGGCACATTTTAAAAAATGTAGAATTACAACTAATTAGTATTTAGGGTGAAAGTAATTTAATGTCATGAATTAATTTGTGGTAAATATGCCTAAAAAGATTATTACACTGAATGACATTTTAGTGGGTGTCTCAGAAAAACAAAAACAAAAATGCAATTAAATTAAACAGAAAACTTTTAAAGTTTTTTTTGGAAAAGCAACAACAATTTAAAGCAGTATTACACCCTTTTTCATCTTTGACCCACATATGTAAAGAAATAATATTTTATTTCAGCTAGTTGGTAAAGCAACTAGCAACATCTTGATGTACTAAAATAATAAAAACTAAAAAATAAAAACTATATAGATATATTTAAAACAAGACAAAACGCATTCAAACCAAAATGAAAATGAGACAGATTAAAACAGAATTGCTATATTCCCCCAGCAGCTATGCTGATGAATTAGGAATAATTAAAGCAGTATTTAAAGACTGAATGCAAATGGATGTAGTCTGATCACACAATTTCTTGAGGAAAGGATTAAAAGCGAGCGATTGGCAGCAGCGTTTGTGTGAGGAGGAAATCTAAACAGCACATGCACATACAGTAGATTTATAATGTTTCACTGCGAAAGGTGAACATGACGAGCTCTCACAGGAGAATCATCTAACCGTTCCACGCTCTGAAACAGGAGGTGCTGCTTTACTCCTGCATGTCCTGATGGTTACAGAAGACGGCGGCTGGGGAATAAGGCTACGAGTAACCTTAAACCCATTAAAAATAATCATACTCATTTGTAAGACGGGCTGGAGATGCACTTCCTCACTGCAGCTGAACGGACGACAGACGATCCGCTCTGTGGCGCTCTGATAGCATGAATTATTAAGCGTGTGTTAGGGGAGCAGGCGACTTAAATGTAATATGTGGTCTTGTTATTTGCTTCTACCTTTTGTAAGCGCTCAGGTTTAATTAAGGCTGCGGGACAGGCTGCTTTTAGGCTGAGCTCAGGAATCACACACAAACCCTTCATTCTCTAGTGTTTCTACAACCTCTTTTTGGTCTTTTCCATTACATTTAATATTGTTTTATACACTAACTAAACCTTATACATATTTTTAAAAAATATTTCCAACTAAGATCAAAAAAGCTCAACAACTTTAAAAAAATACTGATTGCAATATAATCACAAAACATTTCATAAAACCATTTTTTTAACAAAAAAAATTTAAAAAATATATAATGACATAATATTTCTATACTGATTGCAATAGACTTAATCAGATATAATTCTTAAAACATAAAACCTTATAATTGCAAAGTTTTTACACACTTCTTCTACTCCTTTAATTTAAATATATAAAAACTGAAAATCTGATCATAAAAATGCAGTAAAATTGTGAAATATTATTACAATTTAAAATAACAATTTTCTGTGTAAATATCTGTTAAAATGTTATTGATTTCTGTGATCAAAGCTGAATTTTCAGCATCATTACTCCAGCCTTTTATAAATATAAAATATAATTTTTTTAAATTTTAAATTGTTTTAATATTTCCAATATATATATATATATATTTTCCAACACATAAGATCAAAAAGGCTCTACAACTTTATTATATCAACAACTTTTTAATAAAAAAAATTCTTTAGAAAAAATATACTGATTGCAATATAATCAGCATAATCCTTAAAACATACATTTCAACTGTAATGTTTTTAAACATTTTCTTAGAGTTATTGATTCTTAAAGACATTTTAATTCTCATTCCAGCTTGTTCCATAATTCTACTCCTTTAATTAAAATATATAAATATGGCCATACATTACAGCACTTACCTTTGGGATTGTTTGATTTTATGAAAAGAAACCAAGGCTGCATTTATTTGATCAAAAATACAGTAAAATTTTTAAATATTATTATAATTCAAAATAAATCTTTTCTGTGTGAATCTCTGTTCAAATATAATTTATTCCTGTGACGAGATGCTGAATTTTCATCATCATTACTGCAGTCTTCAGTGTCACATGATCCTTCAGAAATCATTCTAATATCCTGATTTGCTGCTTAACAAACATTTCTAACTATTATCAATGTTAAAACCAGTTGTGCTGCCCAATATTTTTGTGGAAACCATGAAACTACTTATTTTTCAGGATTCAAAGATAAATAGATTTATTTGAAATATAATTTTTGTCACATTAAAAATGCTTTTACTGACACTTTTGATCAATTTAATGCATGCATGATGAATAAAATTAGAAATATTAATTAATTAACAGTGTAAATTAGTAGCATTAGTATTAAGTTGATATCCTAGAATGTAAACAAAGCCCTGCGTTTGCCGTAATGCAGAGGAATGTGCCACACAGTCAGTCAGTGGTGTTTACTGTTACTCTGCATTACTGACGGACAGCCTCATGTAAACACAGACGAGCGGCTCATCAAAGCCAGAGCCATTGTTTGTGGTCAGTGTTGTCCAACATGTGTCAGGCGTCATGAGGAGGGAAGCGGTCGGCCGCTTTGATTCATTGAGAGCGTTCTCCTGACCTCTTAAACGGCGCCGCAAACGGGTGTCAGTCCCACCACAAAACACTAACTCTATTGATCAAAGCCCAGTGTCAAAACATCCCAGCAGCGGACGGATCGGTGTCCCGTCTCAAAGATCACTCTCATGTCACACGTTCACCACTCATTTGTGTTTCATTTGGTTTCTGCCAGAATGACGGCTTCTCTCGTACCAGCATTACCCTATTTCAACTCCATTACTGGGAGTTTGAAGACATAATTATGTTCAGCAGTTTCAGTTTCAGCACTGCATTTCACTTTTCTCTATTTTAGTTTATTTTTGCTAAATTTCATGTCTTAGTTTGCAAATATCATTGCACCACAAGGCATTACTTCCATAACAGGGCTGATCTATTGAGACTGATGTAAACATAATGAAATACTGTCCTTAGCTATAGAAGACATCATATTAAATATTTCATTATAATACAACATTTAATACATAATAAAAAATCATAACAGAGGTGAAATATTGAGCCTGAAGACCAAATACTAATAATGATCATACTTTGGTCTGAACAATGCAGTCACAAAAAAAAAAAAAAAGAAAAAAAAAAGATTTTAAGATATTTTAAGGTGTAAATATTACACAGTAACAGGGTTGAACAGACACTGCAGACAAATACAGAAAAACACACAAAAAGCAACAACTATACCTATTATGAAATGTGATTTTTCTTTTATGCCAAAAATGTTATATTAGATGTAATATAAGATTATAAGAATATAACATAATATTATATAATATTAAAAATATCATATTCCATGCAGATATTTTGTACGTTTCCCACTGTAAATATATCAAAGCTAATTTTTGATTAGTAATATGCATTTCTTAGAATTTCATTTGGACAACTTTGGTGATTTTCTCAATATATATATATATTTTTTTTTTTTTTTTGCACACATTCAAATAGTTGCATCTCAGCCAAACATTGTCCTATCCTAACAAACCATACATCAATGGAAAGCTTATTTGATTTATTCAGCTTTCTTGAAATCTCAGTTTTTTAAAAATTGACCCTTCTGACTGGTTTTGTGTTCCAGGGTCACAAATTATGCTTTTTATTTTATTTTACAATTATTGTTGTAATTACATATTTATTAATTGTATTACTAGTTCAGTTGCTGCCTCAAATTTCCAAGTATAATCAAGTATAATTTGATAAATGTAAGTATATTTTGACAGTAAAAGTAATAGGAAACGTGTGCCAACTTATTGATTCTATCATTTCAGTGTATATATCCTGTGTAAAATAACCCTTTTAAACACTTTTACAAATAATAGCTTGATCTTTTTGTTTGTGACCACGTTTCTCAGACTGAAGTATGATTCTCTCCATCTTTAGCAGTATTTCATCATGTTTACATATGCGTATTCATATCCTTTTTTAATTAAAATAAATAAATAAATAATATTTTCTTTGTAAATTATTAAACTTATATAACAAATCTCAAATGCTTCATTTTTATATCGTCAAAAATGTAAACTATATTATCGCCCAGCTCATATAACATTACCTGTGAAGTATAGAGGAAACCTCAACTTTAATGCAAAATGTAATTATAATCGTTCAGCTCTAGTTTGAAAAATGTGACTGTACATCATGAAGATGTTAAAATATTATAAACAATAATATTATGATTTGCTTTGAAACAGTATGCATGGTGCAAAGCAATAGAAATCAATTAGATTTGACTTAAAATAGGACGTGTTTGTTTTATTTTGTATTTTCAGACAGTGTTAAATCAATCAACTAATGTCACTAATGCAAGTCTATTTTTAGCATCTAATCGAGAAACAGCATCAGCCGTCCATAAACCGCAGCTTGTGTTTCATTGTGTGGCTGTTTGTGTTGTAAGCAGTTTTTTTCAGGTTTCCTCCAGTCCTGCCACAGGCAGACAGTATATTAATACACACTTTTTTTTTTGTTTTGTTTTTTTGTAGTTGCTTTATTTTTTGCTTGAACACCCTCAAATCTTTGACCTTGTTTTCTTTGCATTCTTTTTTTCTTTCCGTTTTCCTGCTCAAGCTAAACAGCAATGCCAGTTTTCTGCTTCCTCGTCTAAAGGGCAGACGTTTGTGTGTGTGTTGCTTATACAGTGCCTTGCAAAAGTATTCATACCCCTTCATTTTTTTCACATTTTTGTTTGTTGCAGCATTATGTTAAACTGCTTTAAATTAGTTTTTCCCCACTCCATACACCATAATAATGACAAAGCAAAAACCAGATTTGCAAATGTTACAAATGAATTAAAAATAAAACACTGAAATAAGCACATTGCATAAGTATTCATACCCTTAACTCAGTACATAGTTGAAGCACCTGATGTGACCAGCTTTGCACATCTGCATTTGGCAATTACCTGCCATTCTTTGCCTCACCTTTTCACCTCTCCATCTCTGTCAGCTTGGACATTTTCTAGAGTCCTAGTTGTTCCAATCGTCTTCCATTATGGAGAATGCTTCTGTCAACCTTCAATGCAGCAGATTTGTTTCTGAACTCTTCTCTAGATCATCGCCTTAACGCAAGTCTGTCACTGAGCTCTACAGGCAGTTATCTTGGTTTTTGCTCTGATATGCATTTTCAGCTGTTAGACCTTTTCTGAGAGGTGTGTGTCTTTCTAAATCAGACTCATTCAAATGAATTCGCCACAGTTTAACTCCACTCCAAGTGTAGGAACATCTAGAAGCAATATGAATGCTCCTGAGATACATTTCCAGTGTCCCAGAAAAGGGTATGAATACTTATGCAACGGGATCTTTTCAGTTTTTTATTTCAAATAAATTAGCGATTTGAATACTTTTGCAAGGCACTGTATGAAGTTTGCAATGGTTCCTATACATGGCTGTCTCGGTGAAGGCATTCCCATAGCAGGTGGTCCGTCTCACGCATCTGGACGCCGTGATGCTCAGATAACCTCTGCTATTTACAAAGCACAAACTCTGTTTGGACAATAACTCCAAAAGCGGCCCGCATGCCAAAAGCAACTTCTCTTTCTCATTCATGCTCAGTCTTCCAGTCCTGGGAAACATCCCCGGATTACCCATGAGAACCCTCTCTCTCCGTAATAAATGCAATTAAATCACATTGAATTAAATCTTGCAATTCGCTGTTTGTATATTTCAGTTTCTAAAGCATGAAATGGACGCTCATGAGGCATCGCTGCATTTTTTGCAGTTCACCACGTATAAACAAACTGTTCCTCACGCAGCAGAACCAGTGCGATACGAGTCCTAAAGTAGGTCAGACGCAGTAAAGATGCTCAGCTTCACGTCCCGCACTCTTTATTTACAGCGCCGTCCGGCGTGACTGTGTTAATGCAGAGCCATTTAATCAAATGTGTCCTTTCACTGAGACCTCATGCATTATTTACCCACAAACGCTGAGACTCAGACGCATAAAACAGAAAACAAATAACTGCTGCACACACAGCTTCCACTGAGATGAATGGGAATGCTAACAGACACAGAAGTACCTATATTACAGAACTCAACTGCTAATTGTCTCCAGATTATTCAAGACACTGGAAACAGCAGGTTAACTGCATTGTGGGAAAGAGTATTCTGCTAGTTTTGGCAAATGCACCGAGTCATTGGCCTTTCTGGGCACACAACAAACCCACATACTGTACTGGACACTGTAACGGATCAGCTGTAATTGAAGGTAATTCTGAATCTATTCAATAAAATATATTCTGTAAAATAGTCTATTCAATAAAACAGAGCATGCTAAACAGAAACTCAAGGGTTTTAATGAGGCTCTGAAGAGACTAAAAAAAAAAAACAGCTGTCTACAGAAACCCACAATAATATTTAAAATATCAGTAAGCTTTATATATATAAATATATACAAAATCATCATTTAGTGGATACTTTCAATTGGGAGGTGGCTGTCTAACACTAACTCCTAAATTTCAACTTTTAGAAAATAATGTTGAAATAATTTTTGCATTCTATTCCATTGTTGTTTTTAAAAATACCTTTTTGATTTTTTTTAAATGTGTAGTAAAAAAAAAAAAAAAAAAAAAAAAAAAAAAAAAAATATATATATATATATATATATATATATATATATATGTAATTGTCACAGGGAGGAGTCAGAGACGTGCGGATCCAATTGCAAGGCTTTATTAGAATAGTCAACAGGCAGAATAATCACCAGAAAACAGGAACAACGTAGGTAATCCGGGAAACAGTTCAATAATCCAGCAATGGTCGCAATGGCAGGAAGCAGGAATCATCAACGGGGTACACAGTCCAGAGTCATACACAGGCAATCCAATCCAGAGAAACACGCTTAGAATAATGACCATGGGAACAATTAGACTTCGCAAGGTGGCTGTGTGTGAGAGTGGCTTAAATGCAGTCAGTAAATGTGAAACAGGTGTTTGCAGCAATCAGATCAGTGGGAAATGAGGAACAGATGTGTGCAGTGATTAGTGCAGTGGCTTATGGGGATTGTAGTCCATGAAGTGTGGTGCAAGAGTTCATGATGACAGGGAAGACCAGATACGTTACATAGCCCCTCCGCAAGGAGCGGCTTCCAGACGCTCTAACCACCTTAACCATCTTGAGGGTGGTGGAGCGGAGGCGGAACAGGGGGAGGGATGGAGGGCCAGGTCCATGTAGTGGTACTGGAACCACGAAATGAGGCGGAGCCGACGGAGGGAGAAGCCATGGAGGAGGAAGGGTTGGCTCCTGCATGGGGCCGACCGACGGAGGTAGAGCCGGTGGAGCCCGAGGCGGAACCGGAGAGTCGATGGTCCTGGGCGACACAGAGGATCCGGAGGGCCAAGGCGGAACCCAAGGCTCTGGCGACCCCGGCGGAGATGGAGGTCCGGAGGTACGCAGCGGAGCCGGAGTGACAGAGGATCGAGGCTGTGCCCACGGGAGGGAGGAGGTCCACAGAGCCGGCAGGACGGAGTGACGAGGCGCAGCCGGAGGAGTAGAGTCCAGAGGCGAAGGTGGGGTGACGACTGACCGGGGCGGAGCCGGAGAGACGATGGAGCCCGGAGGAGCTGTTGGGCCGACGGCCGACAACGGAGACGAGGGAGCACAGAGCCGGGGTGGAGCCGCAGGGTCGGAGGACCGAGGTGGAGTCCAGGACTCTGAGACTGGAGGTGATGGTGAGGGGTCCTTCAGTCTGGACACCGATGGCGACTGGCAGTCCCACGGCAAGTCCTCTGCCACGAAGGTGGGATGGGGGTGAGTAGAGGGACTGTCAGGAGACAGAGGTGGCAGGACTGGAGCAGCAGGGAGGGTGGGTGGGAACAGTCCATGCTTGAGCTCCGTGACCAGAACCGGGCAGACAGGAATCTCAGGACGACTGGATGTAACCAGCGGAGTCTCTGGAAAGCTGGGCGGAACCAGCGGAGGCTCTGGAATGCAGGGCTGAACCAGCGGATTGTCTGGAAGGTTGGGCGGAACCAGCGGAGTCTCTGGAAGGCGGGGCTGAACCAGCGGAGTCTCTGGAAGGCTGGGCGGAACCAGCGGGGTCTCTGGAAGGCAGGGCTGAATCAGCGGAGTGTCTGGAAGGCAGGGCTGAACCAGCGGAGTGGAGCGGAGCTCTTGTGAAGCGGGCTCTGGACGACGCTCTTGTGAAGCGGGCTCTGGACGACGCTCTTGAGGAGCGGGCTCTGGAGAACTGGACGACCCCAGCGGAGATTCAGGAGGGCTGGGCGTCTCCAGCGGAGACTCTGGAAGAGCAGGCTCTGAGCGAGCGGTCACTGGAGGGCGCTCTGGCGGCGCAGTCACTGGAGGACGCTCTGGCGGCGCAGTCACTGGAGGGCGCTCTGGCGGCGCAGTCACTGGAGGGCGCTCTGGCGGCGCAGTCACTGGAGGGCTGGTTGGGAGACCAGCTGCTCGAACCGACAGCAGCGGTGGGTCCTCCACGCTAGAAATTAGCCTTTGCCACCCCGTGGTAAAGTGTGGCTGCTGTGGTTCTGGGCTAGCAGACCTCTTGTGCTGTGGCTCTTCTAGAACTCTCACAGTAAGCGGAGAGCCGCATAACACCAACGCATAATTCATAAAGTCCTCCACCGAACACTTAAATTCCCCTCCAGGCAACAGCGATTTAATGGGTTCATTGAGTCCAAAGCGGAATAAGTCCCTCAGCCATACTTCATCATAAAAAGGTACTTGAAGTGATAACCTACGAAACTGTAGTACATAATCCTCAATGGGAAGATCTTCCTGTCGGAGGAGCAGAAGTTGGTCGACTGGGTCCATGTTGTGATGCTGGTGGTTGAATAAAGCCGCTGGATCCGGGTGTGGCGAAGTCTTCTGTCACAGGGAGGAGTCAGAGACGTGCGGATCCAATTGCAAGGCTTTATTAGAATAGTCAACAGGCAGAATAATCACCAGAAAACAGGAACAACGTAGGTAATCCGGGAAACAGTTCAATAATCCAGCAATGGTCGCAATGGCAGGAAGCAGGAATCATCAACGGGGTACACAGTCCAGAGTCATACACAGGCAATCCAATCCAGAGAAACACGCTTAGAATAATGACCATGGGAACAATTAGACTTCGCAAGGTGGCTGTGTGTGAGAGTGGCTTAAATGCAGTCAGTAAATGTGAAACAGGTGTTTGCAGCAATCAGATCAGTGGGAAATGAGGAACAGATGTGTGCAGTGATTAGTGCAGTGGCTTATGGGGATTGTAGTCCATGAAGTGTGGTGCAAGAGTTCATGATGACAGGGAAGACCAGATACGTTACAGTAATGTTATGTAATATTATGTAATATTAATTATGTAATAATTAATATTAATAATATTGATCATATTAATTAATAATAATTAATGAATGTAATATTAATAATATTAATGTAATATATGTAATATTAATTAATAAATATATATTTTTATATTATTTTATAAAAATATATACTTTATAAAATAAAATAAATAATTATTTTATATTATTATTATTATTATTATTATTATTATTATTATATAATATTAACTATATGTTTTTCGTCATTGCAATTACTATTTTCTTTGCAAATTATGAAATTTTATGTAAAAAAAAAAAAAAAAAAAGTCCCACATTTTTTCATTACTGAAAGTCTGAAAGTGTATGTTTTAGTCCATTGGCTGAGACTGACTTTAACCAAACCCTTTTTGATCATTTTTCTGTAATTAAACACTTTTTTGGGAGTTATTTCATAACATTTATATGTGTTTCATAACGTTTTTATGTGTGTACAACTGTTCAGAACTGTGCTGATTAGTATCTTTGAGTTTCTTTAAAATTGTCACTATCAAAAAAGTCACAACTAGAACATTTGGTGGCATTTCAGTAGTGAGTGACATCTTTATTTTTTTAGGCGTTATCCCAAATTCGTCACAACTGAAACATGTCGTCATTGCTTCAGTAGTGACAAAAAGGAACACATAATTCTTTATTTGGGGAAAATAAACAACATTTTAGTGCAGTTATGCAATTTTTAGTAGTGTTTTATTATGTGTGATGTGGTCGCTATCAAAACATTACTGTCACGGCTGAAATATGGGATGTTTTGTCTAAAAAAGTATACTGTATTATCAAGTAAGATGTTATGATAGTTTTTGGTTCAATGTATATTCCAACTAATGCATCAGTTTGATCAACTTTTACAAAAAAAAAAGGATTCAAAATAAAACAAATCTCATAAATCAAACCTGAAATATTATTAAAATTGTAATTGTTTACCTCTGAAAATGTTTTGAAAAAAATATATCATATATACACACACAAGAGAGATGTAAGCAAATTCTTAATAGGTCAATATATCCCTTCTTATTCAATTATAAAATACTATGTTTCAGTAGTGACAAATTTGGGGAGAGGACTAATATTCCACAACTTTCTGAAAATACAATATAAGAATTAACTGTGCAATCACTACAAATGTGTACCTTGGATATTATACAATTCGAATACATACAAAATTTGTTGAAAAAGACGTTTCCAACTCTGATCTAAACCAAATCTGTAGAATGGCCCATATGTTTTATTTATGAAAGATTCAAATCTTTAATTATTTAAAGATTTAAAGGGTTAGGTATTCAAACTTGTATACAAAGGTCACATAGATTCATGTTACATGCATTTACTGTAATTGTAACAATAAATTATGCACAATTACAAGCAACTAACCCTAAACCAAACACTAATCTTAACTAATGCTAAGGAAGTTAAAGTACTCACTTTTTCAGTCAGTGTTTACGTTACACATTACATGTAATGGCATGAAATAGTATAGTAGTAGTATAGTATAGCAATAACAGAAAATGACACATAATTACATGCAATGACCCTAAACCGAACCATCAACCGAACCCTTAAACCTATAGTAAGTACATGCTGTTAATTGAAACGACTCTGTACTTAAAAATATATTTACACTGTAACAAGGACACCTTAAAGTGAAGTGTAACCATTATTATTACTCAGCACTTACATATGTGTAATTACACTGTAACAATGTCACCGTAACCAGAATGGTATATATATATATATATATATAGTATCTTTAATAAAAGATTCAAGGAAATCCCAGTATGAGCAGCACAGTGATGGCGTTCTTCTAGAGCTGTATTATTTCCCTGAAGTAATGCATGATTATGTTTTCATTAAAGAGAAACAAAAAGAAAAATGGCATATGAGTTAATGACTAAATGACAGAGCAGGACCAAGACACACACACATAGACACACACACACACACACACACACACACACACACACACACACACACACACACACACACACACACACACACACATATAGATACACACAACGCAAACGCTGGTAGTGCTAGAATAAAGTGTGTGTAATAGCGGGAGGAGAGACCTTCACATTAATTGCTGTGAGATTTATCAGCATATACTGCAGCAAGTAAGGAAATGAATTGATCAGAAAATCAATGGCTTACTCCAGCTCTGGTATAAATGTAGCTAATGCTTAAAATCCCCTGCAAATCTGCTGAGAATAGCGCAGGCGGGGGGAGGACGGAAGCGGGAGGAGAGAGGCTCATCAATCACGAGCGCGTGACACACAATGAAACCTGACCACAGCCCGGGATGTTTTAATACGGCATCCATTAAAGCCCTCAAATAAATTGCAATTTGGAAAACAGAACATAATACCAGCCAAGGTTTCCTCATCCATCTTGCGGCCTGTCGTGTAATGTAATTGCGTTGTTAATTTATCCAAGAATTTCCTCGCTACACCGTTTCTTGCGCATTGTTTAATTTCCCAGTAGAGCGAGCGTTTCGGTCCGGCCGTCCTCCCGCCTCACGCTAATGTTTCTGCTTAGCGTGGCATTAGCGCCAGGGCTAATCAAACGCCTGAGCTCTGTGACACTTCGTCAATGGACGGCTTCGGACCGCTTCTGTGAGCTTCATCCATATTATCAACAGATGGGTTCTGGATGTGTTACAGGTATCATTTGTACTGGGACGCAAGGCATTTTGGGTAATGGTGAGCTCAGCAGAGATGACTCTAAGCGACTCTAGGCGACATATGTATTAGCGATATCACCATATAGAGCCAACCAGGTGTTCATTATGATCTTACACCAGCAGATCAGTGGTTCTGGAGCAGGAGGCCGGGCTCCACTAGGGGGCCTCAGCAAATTTTTAAAAAAGTGGGTGAGACACTTCCTTTCTTTTTTTGGCATTTTTGCCTTTATTATAGGACATATTAGGCCCTAAATTCTTCACATGAGTGAATAAATGCATAGGTATGCAATAAAGATTTGTACTCCTAAACAGTCTAGTGGTAGAATTTGCGTTAGGCATGTAGGAGGTTTTGGGTTCTAATCTGCCCATTTTTTCTAATTTTTTAGCCCTTATTAAAACCAGTTAATTAGTAATCATACTGTATATGCAGAGCAGGGACACAATAGTCTCTGCCAGTGTTGGGGAAAGTTACTTTTAAAAGTAATGCATTACAATGTTGAGTTACTCCCTAAAAAAGTAACTAATTACGTTACTTAGTTACTTTTTATGGAAAGTAATGTGTTATGTTACTTTTGCGTTTCTTTTTTTAAATCTGGGCAGGGCTTGCTTGTTTGTTTTTAATATAAAAAGTTCTATTTTTGGTAAATATAAAAGCCTTTTTACACCAAAAGCCTCAGGCTTAGAGAAAAGTAAATTCAGAAGAAGGCCGGCAGCAAAGACATCGGTTAATAAAATGGGATTAAATACATAAAGGATATTTACGTCCACAAACTAAAGTATGACCAATTTTTTTGATGGTTTAGTTTTTGTTAATGATAATATCTCTGGTTTGTCTAAAGAAAAAGTTTGAAAATGAGCAGTATCAGAAATAGCTTTAAATATTTTAAAGAATTTTAAGAAACTTTTAACTATCATCCTTGACAATGAAGGGCATTAGAGTCAGAAAGGTTGTGAAGAGCTGTTACAAATAGTCAAGAGCTGCATTATTTCAGGCCTGTCACTTTACGTTTATAATTGATATACTACATATATATCTAATAATAACCCATGACATTTCTCAATAAAACCTGTTACATTCAATATTGGACAATGGCAACTGATCAAACATCACTGCCTCACACACAGTTCATCTGCTTCTCAAAATGTGTAAGTAAACACTAGCTGTTAGATTGCGAGAGGAACTATCACATGGTCAGTGGTGGGAATCTTCAAGCACTTCACGATCCCATCCCATTCAGAATCTGGGAGTCACGATCCGATTCCAAAATGATAACTGATCCACGTTTTTCCCCCAATTAATTCTTCTGCTTTGCAAATACACCTTTACAACTTTTAACAATGTGAAATTGCAGTTTCTATGCTTTTTGTTTCTAGTTGTAACCTCTGTATGTCAGTACTAACATCTTAAAAGTAGGGGTGTGAATCTTCACAATTTTCTTTATTAGGATTTTCATTATCAACTAAATATCACGATTCGTCACATTCTCAGTTTTCAATATTACTGCACATGGCTACATTTTCATATACATGTTATATCAAAGGTATTTTGTGAATTTCAAATGTAAATCAAATGTAAATTTACTTTAGTTTTTATTATATAAGCTGGCTACTTTTTAAAACAATTACTTATTTAAAATAAGTGTTCTTTGAGTATCCGAAAAGTTTACAGACAATAGTTATTTTTTTTTTTTCTCTGCCGTTTGATTATTACTGATGAGATCAGAGACAGTGGCAGCTTTAACAGGCTGCAGTCAAACTAATGCACAGATTTCCATATTTCAGATGTTTTGTCCTGCTCTGAAAACATAACTGACTGTGTGTACATCAGTTTCGTATAAAAGTATTCGCAAATGAAAGTGCGTTTAACCGCAGCCACAATCGAGCTTTAGGACGAACAAACACAAAGTGCACGTGAATGTCTGTGGGTGCGTGAGTTTCCTGCATCTAATAATACTGCATTCCAAACGGCAGAAATGAAAGCATATCTACAGTTAGGGCTGTGCAATTAATCGAAATTTCGATTTCGCCATCAAACGATCATGAAAATACATTAATCGAGATAAAACGATTATTGCTCCCAATTACGTCCCCTTTCCAGTGGTGTGCTTTTTCTCCTCCATAAAAGCCTAATTTCTAATGCAAATCAGCAAAATCATGTAACCTGACTTTCACAAAACAGGACGTGCTTGATTTATTAATGTTTCTTTGATGTTGTGTTTTCAAAAGCGAAAAAGAAAACTTGTGCTGTTCTGTGTTTGCGCTCAGAGACGGAGCAGATCACGGACATGGAAAGCTATCTTTTAGCTCAAGGTGTGCCTTAATGGTCAAATACACGCAAAAATATTTCAAAATGAGGCGCTTCCTGATTATTCATGTAAACTCTTGTCAGTTATGTCTTAAATGATCATAAACAGTTGAGAATGAAAATACGTGTGTAGTAATATTCCTTCTGCCGTCTCTGTGCTTAATATTAATAAAACGTAAAAATACAAAGAGAAAAATCACTCACTGCTCTTGAATGAAGGACTTTTTGTAGTTTTAATAAGAAACAAAGCATGTTTAATTCTTACAGTGAAGGACGCTGTTTTGTTTTACATTCAAACTACATTCAATTTCTGTAGTATTGTTAGACTACTTTAGACTTGAATAAAGGTATTCAGTATTTTTTTCCCCCAAAAAAGTTTTTTTTGTATTGTTATCTTTAAATGAATCACTATTATAAAGTTTAGGACCCAGTCATAATCGTGTTAAATAATCGTGATTACAATATTGACCAAAATTATTGTGATTATGATTTTTGCAAATCTGTCAAGCAATGCGCACGTGTCTCACAGTGCAATTCTGTGCAATGAAGCCCGCCGCGTCTCTAGCGTGCACATGTGCCATATGCAGGAAAAAACTAGCTCAGAATCGATTCTGAATATTTCAGAATCATTGAAGATAGAATCGCGATGCATCTGAGAATCGATTTTTTTCCCCACCCCTAGTCAGAAAGATTTGGATGATGTCACTCCTTCAAATATGATGTCAGATCAATCAAAACATAGATGCACAGACAGCATATCTAACACACTGAGAGCCAGATGACAGTAAAACATGACAGTTTGCACAAATAGAAATGAGGTATAAAAGAAAGAGTGTCCAATGGAGGTTTAGTTTTGAGAGACTTACATGACAACAACCCAACAAACCCAAGATGCCACAACAGCGGCGTTACGCTCATAACTCACTATCAGTGAAACACGATTTGAGGTCTCTCTCAACTCTGTGTTTTCATCATCCGAGCCGAACGAATGTCACTTATAAAGTGGCTATGGCTAACCTGTAGTTTAGTGTATGAGAGGCCATTTTATTCTGCGTGTCTCTGTCTGAACAGGGCTATTTTATCACCTGCTGTCACCTGGCCGGGGCAGGAAGGATTCCACGCCGGGGCGGTGAGGAGCTGTCAGCACATGAGCGCGTGATCAAAGCCTGACAGCAGCGCCTGAGGAGACCGACCGCAGCACAAACAAAGCCTTCACTGCGAAAGAGAGAAAGAGAGAGAGAGGCTTCATCAAAGCAGCACTCGACCTGCATCCTCACGTCCACATCATGTGATTGAAGAACAGGCCAATGAGAGCCTTAGCGGAAAACCCTGACACAACAAAATACTACACATAGCATGCTTTCTGGTGATCTTGATGATTCTGCTGCTCAATTTGACCTCTGTGTTCAGCAGAAAATAAGAGATTGTATTTGGTTCATCATTTGATTCTTATAAAATTTAGATTGTCATCCATAATGAAATGATTACACTCTTACAAATTACTCTTACAAAAAAGGGTGTTTTTGCAGTGATGCCATAGAATAACCATTTTTGGTTCCTTAAAGAATCTTTCATTGAACAGTTCTTAAAAGAACCATTTTAAAGAATATGTAAAAAAATCAAAACAACTTTTTTTTAACAACAATTAATAAACAATTAGTTGAGTCAACTTAAAGTAATTTGTTACCCGGCTGCCTTAAAATTAAGTTCAGTCAACTCAAAAAAATATTTCAATTCAAAATTTAAAAAACAATTCAATTACTGGATTTTTAAAAAATTATTTTAGAATACCATCACCACTTATCTTATTTTAGTATTGCTGATATACTATACTATGCTATATGATTGATATTATTATTATTTTTTAATTAGACTTTATTTTTATATTCTCTGTTTTCATTTTTATTTTAAGTTTGACTAATGTTTTGTGTATTTTTGCCATTTTTTTAAATATGTCTTATAGTGTTTATTAAGTTTTTTTTGTCTTAGTTAAGTACATTAACTTAAAAAAAAATAAGAACTGTTGCCTTGTAAATAAGCTGAAAAAATTATTTTTTAATGGATTTTATTTTATTTCAGTTAATGTAAAATAATGATGTTTTTGTTAACATTTTAGTTTAAGGTCCAATTCTCGATTGTCATCCATAATGAAATGATTTTGCAGATACACTCAGATACAGATGCCATAGAATAATCATTTTTGGTTCCCCAAAGAACCTTTCAGTGAACAGTTCCTAAAAGAACCATTTTGAAGAACATTTAAAAAATCTAAAGAACCTTTTTTTTTTTAATTTTTTTATACAACAATTAATACAAATTTGTTGAGTCATAAAATAATTAGTTACCCGACTGCCTTAAAATTAAGTTCAGTCAAAGTAAAAGTTAAGTCAACTTTTAAAGTTTTACTAAGTGACAACTTAGATATTTAAGTTGATTCAACTTACAATTTTAAGGCAGCCGGGTAACAAAAACCACTGTGAAGTTCAACAAACAATTTTTTTGTTTAGTCAACTTGGATATCTAAGTTGTCACTTAGTACAACTTAACATTTCAAGCTGAATAAACTTGTTTGAGTTGACTGAGCTTAAATTTTTAAGGCAGCAGGGTAACAAATTATTTTAAGTTGACTCAACAAATTATTTTCTGCAGTGGAACGGTTCCATGGATGTTCAAAGTTCTTCATGGAATCATCAATGCCAATAAATAACCTTTATTTTTATTAATTAAAGAGTGTATTTTCATATAAACATTTGGGTGTAGAGTTGTCTAGGAAAGATCATACTGAATCTGACTTTCTATATCAGGTGTTTTGGTGCAAATTCTTCTATTCTTTTTCCATCTTCGATTATGTATTGTGATAGTTTATCCACTACTTGAAAGACAAAGTTGTTCCATCTAACAGGAATTCAGTCAAAGATCTTGAGAAACTCTATGAATCAACCTATCATAGTAATAGTTTAAAATGAGCAAGAATATTGTTGCTGTTTCTAATCATGTTCTGAATAATAAAAAATATATGTGTAACAGAACATGCTCATGAACACTGAATAACAAGGAGACTAGTCTTATATCCTAAATAACGGAGGGAAATACAGAGAAACAGCTTAGCAATGCTTCCAGACACAACATACAGGAAACATGGGACTATAAGTACTAAACCAAATGAGGACTAATAGGTTAATTAATAGACAACAGATGAACTGAATTGAATAATCACACACTCGGAAACTGGGTCAAACAACAAGACACTGAAGACAAAACCAAAAACACAGACCATACATTTGACAATATGTTTCTACATGGTGTTTCAAAGCTGAAACAAAACAAAAAACTCTCTATATATTTATACACTGCTGCTTAAAAGTTTGGGATCAGTAAGATTTTTAATAGTTTTTAAAGGTGTTTCTTATACTCATCTAGGCTGCATTTATTTGATCAAAAATACAGAAAAAACTGTAAATAATATTTAAATTTAAAATAACTGTTTTCTATGTAAATACATTTTAAAATGTAATTTATTTCTGTGATACAAAGCTACATTTGCAGCATCATTACTCCAGTCTTCAGTGTCACATGATCCTTCAGAAATCAGTCTAACATGCTGATCTATTATTAGAATTATCAATGTTGGAAACAGTTGTGCTGCTTATTATTGTTTTAGAATCTGTGATACTTTTTGTTCAGGATTCTTTGATCAACAAAAGGTTAAAAAGAACAGCATTTATTTATTATAGAAAGATTTTATAGAAAGATAACAATATACACTACTGTTCAAAAGTTTGGGATCAGTAAAGTATTCTTTCTTGTTTTTGAAAGAAATTAATACTTTTATTCAGTAAGGATGTGTTAAATTAATAAAGTGATAGCATAGATTTACATTGTTAGAAAATAAAATTTAGCTTTGTATCACAGAAATAAATAATATTTTAAAGTATGTTAAAATAAAAAACATTATTTTATATTGTAATAACATTCTGCAATAGTACTGTTATTTTTCAATGTTTTTGCTCAAATAAATGCAGCCTCGATGAGAATAAGAGACTTCTTTAAAAAACATTACAAGTCTTACTGATCCCAAACTTTTGAGCAGCATTGTATATATAAATATAAGATGAAACACCCTTAACAAAAAAAGATAAAACAGCAATGTAGGACGATTTTGAAGTTAGAGGAAAAAATGAGATGGGAGTTTTTCGACATACCCTAACTATATTGAACTGTATGTGCATCACAGAGCTAGACAAGATGAGCATTAGTGGTTAAAAAGTGTATGAATATTAATTTATTTAACAAAATAACCAATCGTTTCACTAGATAAGATCCTTCTTTCTTTGGCTGGGATCATTTAGAGTCCTTTGAAGCTGCATTTAAACTGCATTTTGGAAGTTCAAACTCACGAACACCATAGAAGTCCACTATATGGAGAGAAATCCTGAAATGTTTTCCTCAAAAAACATCATTTCTTTACGACTGAAGAAAGAAAGACATGAACATCTTGGAAGACAAAGGGGTGAGTACATTATCTGAAATTTGTTGTTCTGGAAGTGAACTACTCCTTTAATCTGAAGTGTTATTGTTGAAGAAGGGTTAAAATGGCTCCTCGATCCAGTCACGTGTGTTTACTAACCCTGACCGCCGGTCAAACGCCTCCCATCGGCGGTCACTCACTGCACGCTCTTACACTTCCCAGGCTTTGCTCTCTTCGCTTGCTTTGTTTTATACCAATAAATGATGTCTCTGGGGTGTGTGTGTGTGTGTGTGTGTGTGTGAGACACTCGCCTGTCAGGACACGCAGCAAAAGACCACAGGAAGGGCAAAGCAGCGCTTGTACATCAGTCACGCAGCTGACGGCTGAAATGAAGGCCTGACAGCTCTGACATCAGCGCGGCTCCTCACGCTCCATGCGCAATAAGAGCACACAGATAAATTAGTAATGGCGCTTTACCTGTCAGCACACGCGCTCCGGCCTGCCTTTGTTTACTCTTACACACCAATCCTCGCACTCTCTCGGCCCAAACTACACCACAACAAGAGAAAGAGGAAAACACACCGACTGGATCAGATGCTCACTGTCAGATTTAACAACTTGAGAAACATAAATGTTGCATGTTTGCATGTGCATGCACTAAAAAACCATGTAAGATTTAGTCTGAAACAGTTTCAATTCTGCAAAAAGTTAGTAAGTTTTGCAAAGTGACAGCAGGTAACACATTGATGAGACATGATATTTAAAGCACAAGAAGACTGAAATAGTATTTTCTTGTAAAACATACTCCAATAATTGTTATTTTACAAGCAGTGTAGGCTACTTGGTTCCAGTGTTGGGGGTAACGCATTACAAGTAACTCAAGTTACATGATTATATTACTTTTTCCAAGTAACGCATTACTTTTTAGTTACAAGAAAATATCTGAGTTACTTTTTCAAAAACACTTTTTCATTTATTGATTGAAAGCTCTCCTGTCTCCATGTTGAGAGAAATTGTGAAAAAGATGTTACTTTAGTTCTAGAATAAATGTGAACATGCATTAATTCATCTCACTCACTAAAAAACAGATCCAGTATTCTTCAAAATGAATAAAAACACTGAAATTCAACACAAACCTGCAATAATTAAATGTTAAATAATACAAATATCCTTTATGTATTTAATCCCATTTTATTAACCGATGTCTTTGCTGCCGACCTTCGATGATCCAGTTCATCCATACTAATAAGCACAAATTACTCAAGATTATCTAACATTTGTTTTCCTTTTTTTATTGCTGAAGAGTTGACGTTTGTTCTTCTGTGGTCTACTGTACAGACGTCAATTTACTTTTCTCTAAGCCTGAAGCTTTTGGTGTAAAAAGGCTTTTACATTTGACAAAAACACAACTTTTTATATTAAAAACAAACAAACAAGCCCTGCCCAGAGTTAAAAAGTAACGCAAAAGTAACATAACGCAGTACTTTCCATAAAAAGTAACTAAGTAATGTAATTAGTTTAAAGAAGTAACTCAATATTTTAATGCATTACTTTTAAAAGTAACTTTCCCCAACACTGGCTTAGTTCAGTTCTTTTGTTAATTGTATCTAAAGGTTTTTAGTTTTGAAAGTATCTGAAGATACAGAGAGTTTCTCCTCAGCTTTAAAACACAGTCTTTTTATCTTACTAAACTAAAACTTCACTGCAAAAAATGCTTTTCTTACTTAGATTTTGTGTCTTGTTTTCAGCCAAAATATCCAACACATTTTAAATCGAGAAGGATTTTCTAGATGAGTTAAAATGATCTTTTTGTTATCAGAAAAAACAATTCAAAATTAAGTGTGTTTTTGCTTGAAACAAGCAAAATCATCTGCCAATGTGGTAAGAAAAATAATCTTGTTTTCTGTTTGAAATAAGATATTTTTGCTTACCCCATTGGCAGATTGCTTGTTCAAAGCAAAATCTCACTTAATTTTTTAGATATTTTGGCTGCAAACAAGACACAAAATCTAAGTAAGGAAAACATATTTTGCAGTGTATACAGAAAAAACTGTAACCTAAAATGGTAACATCTAAATTAAACGGTTTTGATCAAGTCAAAAATCTAACTCCATATCACTAAATCAACATAAATGCATTAATTTATACCAACAAAACTAGATTTTATGTGTTAAATCAGGTTTAAGATGAGAGTTTCAGAATGCTGATTGTTTGTTCTAGCTGTTTCTGCATATCTCTGAGACGATCTCGCATTCCCTGCGATGGTTTTCATTTCTCCAGCGTGTTTCGACATCTCAGAGGTGTATCGGATATCAGCCGCCTCCCAAAATAAATTGAGATGCAGTAATTAAATTTGCAATCAACTTGCTTTTCCGTTCTGTCGTTTTTAATTTGGAGTATCGCAGCGTAGTAAACGGCATATTTCTACAGCGAATAAAGGAGCTCTTTCACATATGTGAGTGTTTTAAATCCTTCCACACTCATTTGGGTCTTGGCTGCATTTTATGGCGTACAGAAAAACCACACAGGATGTTTTGAGCTGTAATGTACAGACTAAATGTTTATCAGTTTCCTAGGAAACATGTGAGGGGCGTGTCCTTGTGTTCTGAGTGGTTGCCAGGGTGTTGCTATGTGCTTTTCTGAATCTCAAGGATCTTCTGGTCTGTACAATAGATGTGGCTTTGCTCCCCTCCTTTTAAGAGTCTCTGGGATATTTCAATTGTTTGATCATCCAGCAGGTGAAATTTACATCTTACTTAAGTGCACTTGAATGTGCACTTGCAATGCAGTGTACACTGTAAAAAAAAAAAAAAAGCTGTAAAATTTACGGTTAAACAACGGCAGCTGTGGTTGCCGGAGTTCAAGCATAAAAAATATGGTGGCAATGTTTTAAGTTTAATGGTTTTAACTTCAATTTACATTTAAGTACTGTGATTTCATTAACTGATATAATGTTAATGTACCAACCTATTAAAGTACTAAAATCTGTTTTGTACCTTTGTAATACACCAAAAGCAGATAGTGATGATGAGAAAGTCACACGATGAACCAAAGCACATCACAAACACTAAACACCATCATGGTAACACACATCAAACTTAATAAATAATGCAATAAACATTAATTTAACAACATAATATGTAGCATACAACCCTAATGTATACAACTGATAAGAAAAAATAAGAAGAAACTTTATTTCAACAACAACAACAACAACATTAAATTTACAGGGAATTCGGGGAATGTCAATTTGTGGTTATTCACTGTAATTTTTACATTATTTTTCACTTCTGAAAATGGTATGCTACTGTAAAATGACATGCAATGTTCAATACAGTTTTTCACTGTATATAGTAGGGGAATTTACCGTTAACCATTTAACAGGTTTTTACTGTAGCATTTTTACAGTTTTATGAGATTTTTGAGTCTTTTTTTCTTTATAAAAGGCAAAGAGTTGATCATACTGATTTCAAAGTTAAGGATTCATTAGTTTGAATACAGTAGTTAACATTTGAACATTTGATGTTTCAGTCGTGACAACATCACCCCCCCCCCCCAAAAACAAAGAAGTCACTACCAAAACTTCACAAAATTTTCAGTAGTGACAATTTACAGTATGCTACTGTAAAATGACATGCAATGTTTAATACAGTCTTTCACCGTATATAGTAGGGGAATACACCGTTAAAAATAATAATTACTGTAGCATTTTTACAGTTTTTTACTGTTAAATTCACAATCTTTTTTTTTTTACAGTGTACTTCAAAAGTGCACTTTGTAATAATGTCGGATCTTTACTTTAAAGTGCATCTTAAATAATTTGTCTTAATGTTTCATTGCTGTGCCTTTAAGAAATACAGGTTACACTTTATTTTACAGTATCCTTGTTACAGTAAATTATACATTTAATGTGTATGTCTACATGTGCTTACTATATGGTTAGGGTTAGTTGCTTGCAATTATGCATAATGTATTTTTATTACTATAGTAAATACATGTAACGTGACAACGACGCTGTAAAAAGTGTTTTACCGGAGTACACTTATTGTGTTGACTAGCATACTAAAGCACATGCACCCTATAAAAATGGTAACTATGCAGTTTTACAAAAACAGCTATTTCTAAATGATTGAACACATAAAACTTTAAGGGGGGAAAAAACAAATATATGTTACCATACTAAAATCATTATAAAGCTTCAATAACTGCATTTAATACAAATCTAAACTATGATACATTTGTATTTAATTGTGAATAACATGCAATTAAGTGTCTGAATTACATTCAGTTGACATTTAGGTATATTCTTATACAGTATATTATTTCCCTAAGTTTTTTTAACCCTTTTCATAAGGGTACACATCTAAAAAAATACAATAAGAAATGAAAATAAATCTATTTTGGTAGGGTAATTAGCATTCAGATTCAGCATTCACTGGCATATATCCTGTCTGAATGTGCTGAGATGTAGTAATGTGTGCAGGTTTGATCAGCGGAGTTTATGTGTGAGCACAGTGGGAGTGGAGGCTCATTACCGCGGTACAGCCACAGTCTATTTAACCCCTGTATGAGGCTGATAAAATGTTTATATTCACTGTAAGGGCTTTATGGACTCCTCCGGCCATTCACAATCAATGACTCTCACCGCAGCGTGTGTGTGTGTGTGTGTGTGTGTGTGTGTGTGAGATGTTGAAGGATCAGATTTGTCACATCAGCTCTGACAGCACACACACACTTACTTTCTGGATAGACATTGAGCCATGCAATCAACACTTTTACAAGTGAACATCTTTTTAAAAAATCCTACAGAATCGGTTCAAATCAGAGTTGGAAATGTCTTAAAAAATTAGTTTTTTTCCCCCCACAAAATGTTGTATGCTGTATAATATCCCAGGTTTACATTTCTAGTAATTGTGCAGTTAATTCTCATATTGTATTTTCAACAATATTAGAATTTGGAATTGGAATTAAAAATTTTGGAATATTAGTCCTCTCCCCAAATTTAATAAGGGTTTAATATTGACCTATTAAGATTGTGCTTACATCTACATTGCAAATTGTAAGTGTGATTAGTGAGATTTGTTGTATTTTGTATCCAATTTTTCTTTGAAAAAAGGCAAAGAGTTAATCATACTGATTTCAAAGTTAAGGATTCATTAGTTTGAATACAGTAGTCAACATTTGAAGTGGACCAAAACCTTTCATCAAAGTTGTCCTAAAAACCAAAGCAATATCTGTTATTGTCTTGTACTATTTAATCCAATTCAAATGCTGACTAATGTATAAACTAAACCAAACACTATCATAACATCTTAGTTGAAAATTCAGTATACTTTATGTTTGACAAAATGCCATTTTTTAGTTTTTGAACCTGGTTAGTTAGCACAGCTCTGAACAGTTGCACACGATCCCAGCCGAGGAAGAAGGATCTTATCTAGCGAAATCATCGGTTATTGTCTAAAAATATTTACAATTTATATACTTTTTAATCTCTAAACACAGTACAAACAGAGCTAGATAAGACAAGCATTTGAGGTTAAAAAGAATATAAATTGTAATTTTTTTTTAGGAAATAACCGATCATTGCGCTAGATAAGACCCTTCTTTCCTCGTCTGGGGTCGTTTAGAGTCCTTTGAAGCTGCATTTAAACTGCATTTTGGAAGTTCAAACTCAGGGCACCATAGAAGTCCACTATATGGAGAGAAATCCTGAAATGTTTTCCTCAAAAAAATTGTCCTTACGACTGAAGAAAGAAAGACATGAACATCTTGGATGACAAGGGGCTGAGTACATGATCTGTAAATTTTTGTTTTGAAAGTGAACTACTTTAAACTCTTTTTAAATGTGTTTTTTTGGTTGAGGGACAGCAGTTTGCGCCAGTTCTGTAGAATGGCCCATATACAAATACCTCCAAACTCTAATGTGATCAGCTGATCATTCTGCTCATACACAGCAGAGCAGCAGTGAGAGAAAGACTTTCATCTGGCTCAATATGAGATGAAACGCTGCATGTGGCGAACACTCTCTTCATAAACATCCTTCAGATCAAATTAAAAGCGAATCCATCAGCGTCTGTGCTTCATGTGCTCTCTCACAGCCAGAACAAAGGTCCGTCCCATCTCATGAAGACAAAGGAGGCGCTGATCATTCGGTGATGTCATCGTTTAATTCTGTCTAACGATGGCGACCGTCTGACCGTCCTCACCGCTGCTTGTTTTCAGAATAAAGACATGTTTATCTTTCATCATCCCTCACTGAAGATTGTTTCCTTCCCACACTGCGGACAATCATGCCGTTAACCCTTTGCTGCTCAAAAAGAAGAATAAAAGTATATAGTGTCCTCTAATTGATTTGAATCTTTTGTCAATGGATCCTCTGCAGTGAATGGGTGCCGTCAGAACCAGAGTCCAAACAGTTGATAAAAACATCACAATAATCCACAACACTCCAGTCCATCAGTTAACATCTTGATAAAACAAAATAAACAAATTCATAATTTAAGACAACTTTAATTAAAATATAAGTCCATAATGTATAATAACGCTTCCTCCAGTAAATCTCCTGTTGTAAGATCAAAATCAGATCAAACGGTGCTTGATCTGTGCAGATTTTACTCCTGATTCAGACCAGACCACTTTTCACTGGAGGAAGCGTTATTATGGTTCATGGACTTTATTTTAGATAAAAACATCTTAATGATGGATTTGTTTCAGCTTTTGTCTTCTTAAGATGTTAACTGATGGACTGGAGTGGTGTGGATTATTGTGATGTTTTTATCAGCTGTTTGGACTCTCATTCTGACGGCACCCATTCACTCCAGAGGATCCGTTGTTGAGACAGTGATGGAATGACACATTTATACAAATCTGGTGAACAAACAAACTCATCCCAATCTGGGAAGACCTGAGGGTGAGCACATTTTCAGGGTGAGAGTTTCTTCAAAAAGTCTCTGTCCCTACTGACTCTTGTGTTTTACCTCAGCAGTTGTGATGAATTTGTGAAAATCAGAGCAGATTTCAGACGCTGCACATGTGAAATGAGAGCCAGGACTTCATAAAGTCTCCAGTAGAAACACATTCATCTGTTTCCCAAATGAGTTTGCCGTTGTCACTTCAGTAACTCGTCTTAACAACATCAGTGTAATATTTTGCAGGATTTAGCGGGTCAATCTGTACAGCTAATTAGAGAAGACGTCCTCAACAGCAGCCGCTTAGATTAGACAGCCATCAGACAATCCGGCATCCCGACATTAATGATTAAACACGCCAAGACTCAATTATGATTTGCATGTTCCTTTAGCTTTTCTCTCAGTGGAAATGGTGTTTCGCCACACAGCCCAAGGCTTTGTGTGAACTAGCAAAAGACAGTGAAGCAACAAAATCTGTCCAAGAAGGAGATTTACATTCACACACTGAATATTCAAATACAGCATGCGAGCGAAACAGCTGCTTTTGTCTTTCTTCGGTTTGATTTGAAGTCTTTAGTTTTTTTGTGACACAGCTCAGCTCAACACATGTTTGGGAACTTTTTCACACAAACATCAAGATTCAAAACAATTGAAAGTGACCGTACAAACATGGACTGTGTTCAGCCGGATGTTGGTTCGATCCAGATTCATCAGCATGATGTGTTTGTGTTGTGAATCCAGAATTCATTCATCAGAAGTTAAAACAGAACCCAGTTTGGGCTTTCTCAACTCGAACCAGCACTAAGTTGCCAGAATGATCCAAACAGTACTTGAAGTAAAGTAATAATAATTATTCCCAGAGTTCTGCTCATACTATGAAATAAATCTGATTGGCTGATGAACATTCCAAGGTGTTCAGTTATTTTTAGAGAAATGCGGAGCTAAAGTAGTTCCAGGCAGCTTTTGACTGCATTACATGTCTATATCACTTCGCCAAATGATTTCAGTTATATCAAAGGTCCTTACAGCATGTAAACAACAAAATAACCAAAACCCACAACAACTCTGACCAGGAAATATAGTAAACAACATGATATAAATGTGACCATGGACCACAAAAGTCACCTTTATTTATATAGCGCTTTTAACAATACAAGTTGTGTCAAAGCTACTTCACAGAACCAGTCATAAAGGTTGATTTTTTGACATTGAGATGTATACATCATCTGAAATCTGAATAAAGCTTTCCATTGATGTATGGTTTGTTAGAACAGGACAATATTTGGCCGAGACACAACTATTTGAAAATCTGGAATCTGAGGGTGCAAAAAAATCTAAATATTAAGAAAATCACCTTTAAAGTTGGCCAAATGAAATTCTTTGCAATGCATATTACTAATTAAAAATTACATTTTGCTATATTTACGGTAGGAAATGTACAAAATATCTTCATGGAACATGATCTTTACTTAATATCCTAATGTTTTTTGGCTTGAAAGAAAAACAGATAATTTTGACCCATGCAATGTATTTTTGGCTATTGCTACAAATATACCTGTGCTACTTAAGATTGGTTTTGTGCTCCAGGGTCACAAATGTGAAATTATTTTCATTGGTTTGCCACCAAATGGCTCCTCCATCTCCAGTGTCCATTATTTTACATCCATACTTGTTTTGTCTTCCACCAATGAAAATAGTTGGTTGAACTTTATTGCACAGTATGTGCACCTACACTGTACTTACCTAAGAAACTACATGGGTTAAGGTTAGGTTTAAGGGTTAGTAGTACCTACAGTATTACTACCCAGTCACTGTAATTACTATAATAAGTACATAGTGGGTACAAGTGGAACAGGACTGTAAAATAAAGTGTTACCCAACAGTCCCACTGAGGCCAATCATCAGGTTTTGAGTGCCAAAAGAAACAAAGCAACTGAAAGCCTGCAATAAACACTGCAACTCCAGAATAACATGTGTGTTATAGACAATCGACAGGATTAATGCATTTCAAATGACTCCACTTAAGAAGGTACCATTCTGGCTTTTTTTTTAAAGGATTAGTTCACTTCCAGAACAAAAATCTATAGATAATTTACCCACCCCCTTGTCTTTCTTTCTTGAGTTGTAAAGAAATTATGTTGAGGAAAACATTTCAGGATTTCTCTCCATATAGTGGACTTCTATGGTGCCCGCGAGTTTGAACTTCCAAAATGGAGTTTAAATGCAGCTTCAAAGGACTCTAAATGATCCCAGATGAGGAAGAAGTGTCTTATTTATCTAGCTACATGATCTGTCATTTTCTCAAATAAATTAATATTTATACACTTTTAACCAAAAATGCTCATCTTGTCTAGCTCTGCGACGAGCATTTTCCGGTTCAAAGCAGTATTTCAAAAAACTCCCATCTCATTTTCTCCTCCAACTTCAAATCGTTCTACATCACCACAGAAGCACAAACCCAGTGTTTACAGATTAAATGTGCAAAGAAAACAAATGCCCTTTGCAAAAATAAGGTAAAACAGCAATGTAGGACGATTTACAAGTTGGAGGAGAAATAAGTTTGGAGTTTTTCGACATACCCCAACTGTCTTGAACTGGAGTTACAGAGAGTTCATGCAGAGCTACACAAGACGACCATTTGTGGTTATAAACTGTATAAATATGAATTTATTTCAGAAAATATGATTGTTTCACTAGATAAGACCCTTCTTTCTCGGCTGGGATCGTTTAGGGCTTTTTGAAGCTGCATCAAATTCGTGGGCACCATAGAAGTCCACAATATGGAGAAAATTCCTGCCATGTTTTCCTCAATAAACAATTTCTTTACAACTTAAAGAAAAACATGAACATCTTGGATGACAAAGGGGGTGAGTACATTATCTTTTTTCTGGAAGTGAACCAATCCTTTAAGTTCCTGTTCATTGGTCACTGCTCAAGTGGTTTCGGTGTTAAACATTCAAGTGTAATCAACACTAATTGGATAAAATCAGCACAGAGTTTATTGGAGTGTACGAGTGAGAAGAGCTCCCAAAACATCCAGAGATGTTCCTCTGAATCTGATCAGATAATGTGCATAAGTCCATGTGTGTGAGGCTCATTGACTGAAGCAGTGATCTGTGCATATCTGAGTCCAGCACCTTCCTCCACACGAGGAACTGAAATATTAACACAGTCTCAGTTACTGATGAGAGTGTTACTGATGGGTCACAACTACCGGGGCATTTCGACTTCAATACCAGAACATGAAAGAGAATATGGTCCGCATTGTTTGTTGTCGACTAACCCGTCCTCTGAATAAAGCTCGAGTTGATCAAAGCACTGCGATTAGCTCCGAGCTAAGGCCGGTTTCTGCTGAAATCTTAATGTGTTGTCAGCCTAGCATTACTGACAAAACAGTTGATGTGTGTTTGAGGGAGATGAAGTCAACGCTCAGGGTTTGAATCTGTGTCGTTGTCCCGACAAACAGGGCTAATTGGAGTGCGTTTGTTTGTCTGTGACCTGGCAAACACCCAGCAGCCCATGAGCCAGACATCAGCCGCCTAATGAACTGTGAAACACTCCAAACCTCAAATCACTCTCTCAGCGCTTTAGCAGGTGTGTTCATGAGGCTTTTGAGTGTTTACCTGCAGGACGGCCCACACCGAGACTACAGATGACCCTCATTCACAACATTCACCTCCGCCTGTGAGTTTGTTTGGTAACATGTCATGCTCTCCCAAAATATCAGCACTGAAAACATCCAGACTCAAACCTGCAGCTAAAAACATCACTCTAACACACAGCACACAATCAGTCTGACACAGTCCGTCACAAATGTGAACACACTCATCTTGTCATAGATTTAAAATAAAAAAAAGGTATGTAAAATGTAGAAATGTTATGACATTCTTTCAGACAACTGTGTTGGACTAGTTACTACTATTTGGGGAATTCTGCTGGTCTAACATGAGATTTTTATGTACTTTCATATAATTCACATTAAGTTACACACTAAGTTCTACATCACTATAACCAGTGCAGATGAAAGTTACTTTTAAAAGTAATGCATTTCAATACTGTGTTACTCCCAAAAAAGTAACATTGCATTAGTTACTTTTTTATTGAAAAAAATGCATTTTGTTACTTTTTCTCATCTGGCATGGGTTTGCTTGGTTTAAAATAAAAAAGCACAAATTTTCTGTTTAATTAAAGTCATTTTTGCTTATTAATATGGTTGAACTGGATCATTGAAAGTCAGCAGCAAAGACACCCCTAGTAAAAAAAGTAATAGATTTAAATGCATTTATTTTATATTATGTATAGTAACTAAACTTTATTTGGAATACTACTTGTGCACACTGCACATTTCTTAATATTAAGCCTAAAATATGTTTTATGTCACTATTGATAAGGACAGTATGATCTTTAAATAATATTGTAACATATTTACGATATTTACGATCAGTCTGCCTAAAGTATACTTGCAATAGTTCCACTTTACTTCCACAATCAAATATACTCCAGCATCTATAGTTGGGCTTCAGCACTACTTCCACACAATTAAAATGCATGAAGTACAAAATGAGTTGTTCCTGGTTTCACAGACAGGACTTGGACTAAAATGGGATTAGGCCATAGTTTATTTAAGCATTCAAGTATTTTTATTAACAGGCCTTAGAAAAAACTACACTCATTACTGGTGTGCATCTTAAGACAAAACAAGAGCACTGACATATTTCAAGACCATTCAATGCAAGTTTCTTTCAGTTAAAACAGCTCAGATTTACATTTTTGTCTGGGACTTAAGCCTTGTCGGTAAAACTGGGGGTACAAGTACAATTGTAAATGTATTTGTAGAATAATTGGCATGAAATAAATTTATTTTAAATACATCTTAGTATATTTATTTCTCACTATGGACTGCTTAATAAAGTGGGATTAAATAAGGATATTTGTGTTATTTAACATGTAATTATTGCAGGTTTGACATATTCTGATATTTTGTTTTTATTCATTTTGAGGAATACAGCATCTGTTTTTGTGCCAGTGAGATGAGTCAATGCATGCTGACATTTAGTCTAGAACTACAGTAACATTTGTAACATCTCTGCACTTACAATTTCTCTCAACAAGGCAACACAAGAGCTGTCAGTCAATGCATGGGAAACAAAATAACTTTCATTACTTATTTTAAAAAGTACTTTTGTACTTTACTTGAAAAAAGTTATCTGGCATAACAACACAGTGTTCCCACAACACGGACTTTACTGTAATACTAATGCTCAACTTAACTTAAAGGCAAGCTCACTGAAGTTGAGGTTATAGAACACATTCTATTATGTTTGTTGAAAGGATAGTCTAACTTTGACATTTTAAGTTGACACATTTTTTTCTTAAAACAGCTCTGAAACTGGTTGCCTCAAGTTTTTGAGTTTTTTTTACAAATCAGGAGAAGTGAGCGATTAGACAGAAGTTGTTTAGCGCTGCAGCTCAGTGGAACGTGTGAAGTGTTTATACTGTCACAGGTCTGTGGGTGCCGCTGGTATTGAGAAATAACTCTGTCAGTACACAGCACTTCAACTACCAGCATCATTTCAGCGTCACGCTGCGCTCCATCATTTCCTCCTTCTGTCTGTCTGCCGGCCTTGACCGTCTCTAGATGAGGGAATTCCCTAATTCCTGCCTGGAAATGGAGCAGACTGTGTGCGAAGCGTCTGACGGCTTCATAAGGGCCCATGCGAGGGTCATTCATAACGTGTTTGAACCGGGCCGAGTGTGACTTTACAATGTTTTTGGCCATCCGTCAAACGCCGGCGTGGGATAGCTCTGCCGTTCGGGACGGAGCAAACAGAGCTGACGTTCATTACCTCTCTCAACAGGTCCAGCGTCTCACAGCCGCTTTCATTTCCCGTCTCCATACGGGGGGATCGACGGGCCGCCGCGCACTTGTGAATTTGCATGGCTTCGTGCGGCACAAAACTGATTAAAACCACTTATTGTGGGCTCTCAAGAAAAATGGCCACGGAGCCAGCATTCGTATCCTCAGAGGGCTAAATAAGTTCTCCGTGGCCTTTCTCTGGAAGCGGCGCTCTTCTTCTTTTACGAGGACATATTGTGTCAATTAGTCACCGAGGCCCATCCCAACCACATCCCATAAACTTGCCTTATTCAGTGTCTTCATCACAAGTCTTTGTTTAACATTTATGTTTATTGATACATGAAGATACATTTAAATAATTCAGGGCAAACATTAGCTGTGAGGTGGCGTATTAATAATTGATAGGCTGCGGAATGGGCCGCGGCACTCTGGGAATTGATGATATTATAGTAATGCAGGGCTGCAGCACGTGTAATGGATCTGCCCGCTTTAACTGATGATGGTTATTGTGGCTCAAAGATGCTCCGAAGGCGTTCTGGGGGGGGTTGACTTACGCTCGGCACATAGGAGCTGACACTGCAAATTGTGGCTTTAATAGCAGGGGTTCGTGCGCTCTATCCAAGGCCCTTAATGGACCGCGCCGCGATTAGTGCGAGGAGAACAAACTCGTGCGGCGCTATTAAAGGAAATCCAGAAGCATCCTCTGAGTTCTTCTGTCACACTTTCCCTCATCTCCTGCCTCTGATCTGCTTCTTGAGCGCTGAAATGTTGTCCTTAAGCACACGTCACATTTGTGTCATTTAAATGAGACGCAAACACAGAGAATATTTGCAAACGTCTGGCCGCACAATTCTTCTAATCAAGTTTTTTCATGGTTTGAACGAGGAATTAAACTGAATTAAGCCTCTAAATCATCTCAATATAATATTTCAGACTTGAGCTGAAAATCTGGACTTTGGTTTACAGTTAACTATAACCATTGTTTGTTTTTTTTTGTTTTGTTTTTTTTTACATTTACTGAAAGAAAAAAACATTTAAAAATGTACACTTTTTATTTTTGCTAGTTGCCAGGAAATATTTCTTATATTTTATTACTTTAATTTTTAATTATTTTAGTACTTGTACTACAAAAAAAAAAAAAAACTGTAGACATATGTGACCCTGGACCACAAAACCAGTCATAAGGATACATTTTTTTAAATTGACATTATAACGAAAAAGCTTTTCTTTGATGTATGGTTTGTTAGGATAGGACAATATTTGGTTGAGATACAACTATTTGAAAATCTACAAAATTGTGAGAAAATCGCCTTTACCGTTGTCCAAATGAAGTTTATAGCAATGCATATTACTAATTAAAAATTAAGTTTTGGTATATTTGCGGTAGGAAATTTACTAAATATCTTTTCTACATATTTTTGGCATAAAATAAAAAATTGATCATTTTGACCCATACAATGTATTGTTGGCTATTGCTACAAATATACCCATGCTACCTAAGACTGGTTTTGTGGTCAAGGGTCACATATATATACAGTACAGACCAAAAGTTTCGACACACCTTCTCATTCAGGTGTGTCCAAACTTTTGGTCTGTACTGTAGATATGAATTCAACTGAAAAAACTTGTGAAAAATATCTTTCAGGTGGTCAAATAGCAAATAGTGGAGCTCTGCAGCCACCTACTGGTAAAAGTTATTTGTAGTGTTTTTTTTTTTACTTTTAAAACTGGATTTTCCAAAAATGGGCAAAAATCTTACACTAAACCATGTGAAATTATCCATGTTATCCCCATGAATTAAAGTTGGAAATGTGGGTCTTTTATAAAGTGAATTTTACATAAAAAAGCAGTTTTTGTATAAAAACCCATTTAAAAAATATTAATTTATTAATTTATATATATTTAAAAAATATCACTAACCCACTGAAAACTGCACAAATGTAGAGTAAAAACTTTAATAAACAGAAAAATATACAGTACAGACCAAAAGTTTGAACACACCTTCTCATTCATTTGAATCAGAAGGTGTGTCCAAACTTTTGGTCTGTACTGTATATATATATATATATATATAACAAAAACCACACAAAATGAATAAATAATAAAAATAAAAAAAACTGACATATATATATATATATCACCAAATTACCAAAACATTAAGTAACATTGATGTGAAAACATAAAATAATAAAATCTAATTCAAAATATTTTCTAAAAACTATAATAATTTGTCAACAAAAACTGCTTTTATTCGCAAGTACATCACATTAAATTTAGATAAATATTATTCATTAAAGAACCTTCCTTGACATCATGATTACTAACATGCTTTCTATTTATTGTTTTAACATTTTTCAGAATTATATAATCCTCAAAGTGATATAAGATATCTGCTCATGTTCATGAAACAATGGTATTTAGCTGTAGTTTGTGTATTAGTCTCTGTCTTGTTCAGCCCTGTTACGCTGTGACACTTGCACATAATGCTTTGGTGTTTCATGTTTCAGTGAGTGATATCAATTTCTTTTGGATTGTAAGTAATGCAGGTGGAATTATATATACAAGCTAAGACCAAATTGGCACTGATTTTAAACCTTGTAACAATCAACCCCAACCCACTGAATATAACAGCAGTAATCTTTTCAAATCCAGACATTTACTAGCACAGTTGTCAGTGTTTTTTGAGAATGTCTGCAGGTTGACTGGTTGTGTTCATCTGTCTGTGTGTTATTTTCTCTTTAGTGCTCATCTCCCTCCAACACACACTCTTTAGTCCTCACTTAACACACTTACAATGCTTTAACTTATTCATGTATTGCGAGTCCAGTGCGATCCGTTCCTCTCTGCACAAAGCGTGACCTGAACACGGATCACACGGGTCCTGCTTTCACTGCACTTAAACTCACATTCATATCAAATGAAATCTCTCAGTTCAATGACATGCCAAACTAACAGCAACTTCTTGGCATTCTGAAAAAATGTTTTTATGCGAAGCCCTCAGTGAACCGCAGCTAATTACACGACCGTGCTGTCAGATGGGGTGTGGTGCATTCTGGGACGCCTTCACTGTTACGTCTGTATACAGTAAAACTTAGTAATTCCAGAGAGAAATGACAAGAGAAGTGAACCTAACAAACCATCCAGATCATACAGTATAGAGCTCGTCTGCTCTAACAGACCCAGAGCAAAAACACATCTAGATCAGCTCACAGTCTGTAGACTTGCATTTACATTTATGCGTATGGAAGACTACACTGCATTCAAAGTAAACTTTATTTTAAACACATAATGCTCCCCATAGGAACTGAACCCATGATCTAGCTTTACTCATGCTTTATTGTTTAACCTAAAGGAAGCAAACACAACACATATCCTTTCCAGAACTGTGACTTCTGTTTAATTATGTGTATAATTTGTTCCAAGTTGGTTTACAGTGTTCTTATAGGTGGACCAGCACTGCACTCAATGCATCTACTCTTTGAGGACTGCTTCTCTTGTTGGTTAATCTAGTAAAGCTGCATCCTTGATTTAAGATTTTTTAGATATTTTGGCTGGAAACAAGATTTTTGTTCGTTCATCAGATTTGTATAAAGGTCTCACCAATGGATCCACTGTAGTGAATGGGTGCCGTCAGAATGAGAGTCCAAACAGCTGATAAAAACATCACATTAATCAACACCACTCCAGTCCATCAGTTAACATCTTGAGAAGAAAAAAGATTAAACAATTTTTTTTTTGACCTCTCAGATATTGTTTTAGGAGGCCTCTGATGTAGGAATTAAAGATTTTTCACATTTTTTTCTTTTTAGTAAGTTTTTAGGGAAATGTTGTAATATTGCAACGTTGGGCCTAGTTGTGAGCAGAATTTCTGTATTTGTACTCACTTTGCCTAAACAGGTATACAGAACATTTAAGCATTCATTTGCAGGGTTGTTCACTTTTTTCAAAAGTGTTCAAGTTTTTTATGTCAATGCAAGAACCGAAATACCGTTTCTCTTCTCTCTCATAAAGTGTTCACATTGTCAATGCAATATAGACGTTTTACAAAAATAAAAATATCAGCAACAGATTTGTATGAAGGTAACAGCAATGTATTTGTATATATATATATATATATATATATATATATATATATATATATATATATATATATAAACTGAGTGAAATGAATATATCTTGTAAACATGTGAATAAATATACATCTGAGTAAATGTAAACAATGCATTTGTTAATATACAAATATGATACACTGCAAAAAATGATTTTCTTACTTAGATTTTTTTCTTGTTTCCAGCCAAAATATCTACAAATTATTACATCAAGAAGTAAAAATTACTTTCTTGTTTTTTGCTTAGAACAAGCTAAATAATCTGCAAATAATCAAGCAAAAAAATATTATTTCAAACAGAAAACAAGATATTTTTCTAACCCCATTGGCAGATTATTTAGCTTATTTCAAGCAAAAATGCACTTAATTTTGACTTGTTTTTTTTTTTTCTGAAAAAAAAAAAAGAAAATAATTTTTACTTGTCTAGAAAATCCTTCTTGATTGAAGAATTTTTAGATATTTTGGCTGGAAACAAGAAAAAAAATCTAAGTAAGAAAAGCATTTTTTTGCAGAGTATATATGTAAACAATTTGTAAAGTGCAAATATGCATCCAAAATATGTAAATATTCTGTTCTGAGTTTTAGTTAAAACGTCTTTGATAGATTTGTTTCAGCTTTTGTCTTGTCAAGATGTTAACTGTTGGACTGGAGTGGATTACTAATTAGCAATTATTATGTTTTTATCAGCTGTTTGGAATCTCATTCTGACGGCACCCATTCACTGCAGAGGATCCATTGGTGAATCAGTGATGGAATGACACATTTCTACAAATCTAATAAAGAAACAAACCAAATCTACATCTTGGATGGCCTGAGTGTGAGAACATTTTTGAGTGAACTCTCCCTTTAAGAACATAAGAAGAAACTATAATGCATACAGTATGAAAGCTCTGTTGAGTTTTGTGGACTCAAGAACGTCCAAAGAGAGATGGATGATTTGCGGTGATCCACTGCTGGTGAGGTTTCTCTGAGGTTAACTCACCACACACTGTCACTAACTACCTTACACCAGTCCTGACCCGCTTCAGAACATCATGAGCGTGAGCGGCGGCTCTTTATAGCCCACGCGTGTCCTTTAATGCAGCGCCAGCATGTGTACAGTGACAGCGCTCATTTACTCACGGCTCCAGGGAACGTCTCGCTGTCAATAATTTAGGGCCGAGGTTCATTTGAACCTTTTCCCCTCAAACAAAACAGCCTTTGTTTCGGCCGTGTCCAACAGCAGCACACGCTCACAGAATCGCTGCAGGCCTGATGCACATAAAGCGCATTATTAGCCCAGACGCGTGTAGGGTCATTAGACTCAGGCTCTGATGCTGATGCTGGACTTCACCTGTCAATCACGTCTGTGATGTCATCAAAACACGGTCATGCATAACCAGACGTCAGGAGCTCCGAGGATGAAGCTGGAGATCCGTCTGTCTATTAGGTTTGGGTAGCGTTTGAATTTTAGCGATTCTGGTTGCTACACTGCAAAAAATGCTTTTCTAGCTTATATTTTTTGTCTTGTTTCCAGCCAAAATATCACAAAATTCTTCAATCAAGAAGGATTTTCTAGACGGGTAAAAATCATTTTCTTGTTTTCAGTAAAAACAAGTCAAAATGAAGTGAGTTTTTGCTTAGAACAAGCAAAATAATCTGCCAATGGGGTAAGAAAAAAAAAAATCTCATTTCAAACAGAAAACAAGATTATTTTTCTTACCCCACTGGCAGATTATTTAGCTTGTTTCAAATAAAAATGCACTTAATTTTGACTTTTTTTTTCTGAATACAGGACAATGATTGAAGAATTTTGTGATATTTTGGCTGGAAACAAGACAAAAATAAGATGAATAAGATTTAAAAAAATCTATTAAAAAGATTACATTTAGATATCAAACACATTTATTCTGTCGTTTGCCTATGGTTTTACCAACAAACAAAAAAATACTGCAGAAAAAAAAACAACTAGGCTAATATAAATTTCAAACATTAAATTGTTAAAGAAAGTAATAAAATAGGAACAAACAAACCAATTAGCAATAACATAAATAAATAAAACTGAACAATTTTCAGGTACAGAAACTGCAATCAAAAGTTTAAAAACACTGCATAGTTTTCTTTTCATAAATGAAATATTCATTACATTTATGAAGATATTCAGTCAATTAATGATTTTCTTTTGTTCTCTGATTAACATTAATGACAGGCGTGTTTATTAGACGGCTGTCTCTTTAACACCGAACACAGATCTAAAAATACTGTTACACATGCATGAGGATATGCTGACGTATTTTGTGCATAAGGGTGAATAAATGTGAAAGAGAAGTCCATTTTCTTGTTTTCAGAAAAGTCTAAATGAAGTAAGTTTTGCTTAGAACAAGCAAAATAATCTGCCAATTTTTGTCTCGTTTCTAGTCAAAATATCTAAAAATTCTTAAATTGAGATTAATTTACTAAATAATCAATGACGTAAGGTATTTAGTTTTGTTTCCATGGGGAAAACTAAATTAAGTGTGTTTTTCTTAAAACAAGTAAAATACTCTGGCAGATCATTTTAGTTGTTTAAAGCAAAATTTACTTAATTTAAAAAATTACTTGTTTTTCCCCATGAAAACAAGACTAAATAGCTTACATAATTTTGCTTATCTAGTAAATGCATCTCAATTTAAGAATTTTTTGATATTTTGACTAGAAACAAGACAAAAATAAATAGCTTTTTTCTTTTTTGCAGTGCATGCAAACAGTGCACAAGTTCTTTTACTTTTTGCACAGTTAAAAATAACATTAAAATGCAAATGCAGAAATCATTAAGCAGAATCGAAATGCAATGGTCTTATCGAATACCCAATTATTATTATTTAAATTTGGAACCTGTTTTAAAATGGAACCAGATCTTGATACCCAACCCTACAGTCTATCAGATGCTTGTATCCAAAGCAGCTCAGAAATCTGTGTACGTGCTTTAGTTTTCCTCTTAGTAAACAGCTGGTTTGGTTAAGGGTTTATTGCTCAATTTAGTCTTCATGGCTTCAGTTCTTTTAATGAGCGTGAGGCCGGTGTGGTTTATTTCATGAACAATAAACACCCTCCAAACAACAAATTCATTCTTGCCTATTGACGCACACTTCAGCTCTCTTTGTGCTTGTAAAATCTTAAACCAGAAGCTTTAGGATTTGTTCTCCTCGGCCGCTAATTGAAACTAATAGGCCTTTCCCACAAATGACAGCGAGCCGTTTCAGTGCTATCAGGGCCTGTGAGCTAAAATGGCTTTTACCTAATGGATATTTTGGAAAAATGACAGGCAACTATGTGCTTTTTATCCTTCAGCTTGTGAAGAGAGCTGGTGATGAAGGAGGACGCGAATGCCGTCGGCAACCCAGAACATCTGCGAGGCTCTGAGAGCCAACAAAACAACCTCTGTCGCCACAATTTGGAGAAACTTTACAAGCTCTTTTCCAAGCGTGATGAGCGCTTGCCAGTTGAGAGCACTAATAGCTGGATGAAGGCGGAAAGACAAGGCAGTCTCTACCCAGAGATCTCCGCAGAATGAAGCCAGACCTCGCAACTCTTCAGCACACGCAGAGCAAAAAACAGACGCTTTCAACCCGGTTAAAGTTTCAGCTGCGTGGAAGTTTATGAACAACTGGCTGTTTTGCTCTGGGGACACCAAGAGGAAAAGTAGTAGAGTAGAGAAGAAGAGAACACACTTCTGAGAAAAACGAAGCACACTCGGATTACATAAGAGAGAAGATTCGGCTGCTTACACCAATGTTTAACACACCTTTCTTTACTCTAAACCAATACTAAACAGTGTAAGCGACTCTGTATAGCTGGAGTTGAGAAAGCCGCAAATATAAACACAGAGGAGCAGAGCTACACAAGAGTAATTGTGGACTATGGTTCGATGCACCGTGTAAATTCATCCCCGCGTTTGCATCAGCGCACAGACATCAAAATAATATGGAAATTCTGTCTGAATTAAGTGAATAAGCCCTTTTCATCTGGTGCCATAAGGCATGTAAAGCAATGACGTGGAATAATCTGTCATTGGTTTTTTGTGGCCGTCAGCACTAAAATATGAGGCTTTATTCCACTTGCCTTCAAACGCCTGTAAGACTGTTTAATGTGTTAACCGAACGCCCCGCAGGACTCGCGCTGATGATAATGGATCAGGAAAAACAAGCAATATTCAGCTCGCGTAAACTGATTTGTTCTCTGAGGAGACGCATAGGGAAATTATATTTACAACTGAGATATCAATAAAACACACAACCCTCAGAGAGTGCAGGAAAACATCTGAGAAAGAAAGGGAAAACCACGTTTCAGACGATGTTTATGCACTTAATCAAAATCTAGGTCTTGTTTTCTAGTTTTCTATCCTTGAAATAAGATTCACATTTAAATTTTTGAGAAAACTATTGGTTTAATAATTGAAATAAATATCTTGGAAATAAACAAAGACACAGATTAAGATGTTTTTGCGGTGCGATCTTGATTTAGTCTTATCATCATAAAGCATCATTCCTGAAGTTAAGATTTGGTCAGCTTCTATCTAACGTCTCGGACGTTGAAGCTCGTCTCTCAGGCTTGTATCATGTAGCTCATAAATCCTGCACTGAATCTAGTGATCAGATTACATTAAATGCTTTTTTAGTACAAGTCATATGTGATAAATTAAAGCCACGTGAGCGGCATGGAGTGAATTTCATTTTCTCTTGCTTCATTCGTGGTAATACAAGCTCAGAGCCCTACACACACACACACACACACACACACACACACACACACACACAGATGCAGTGCAAGCAGTGACATTAAAATGGAGCAGAGAGATTGAAAACGGGACGGGGCATCAGATAATGTGGTAGAGATATAATGAAAGTGTAAACAAAAAACAGAGAAACGGCTGCTCATGAAAACGCTCGAGCAGATCAAATCTCTCACAAACGTTATGAATTGCTGACCAAATTATGCTTCAGAACTTTTGAACTGATCTGATTTCTTTCACCTCACACAGATTCGTATAGATTAAAAAAGACAATGGGAGGTTTACTCAGTTTTTACCTGACTACAAACACAGATGCCATAAATATCTGCAGAGGTGCATCTGTGAACATTCACATTACTGTAACAGAGATACCAAAACTCAGAGAGGCGAGGATCTGATTAGCATTTTACCGTGGCACCAGACGCCATAAATAAGAAATGAGAAATCAATACAAGTCATTATACAACTATGCAAGATGAAATATTAACAAGTTGTGAAACTGACCTGAGGATTTTTTTTCTCATGTCAAGTGGCCGAGCTTGTTGGCAACACACACACACACACACACACACACACACACACACACACACACACACACACACACACACACACATGAGGAGGAGCACATCTGTAACACATCATGTGTTTATTTGTGTGTTTGTTGTTGGTTTGTGCGCTTGTTTGTTTATCTGGGTTCAGTCTGACACATGCACGTGCGCGCTGTAATATTCTCCTCTCCAGCTCCACGTTTCCTCCGCTGGTAGGATCGACGAGGATTTCACAAACAATTTACGGTAAATTGTAGGAAAATTGGCTGCAGATCCTGGGGAAGAAAAAATTGGGTTAAGATGATTTGGGTATTTATTCACTGAGACTCTCATGGCCGTTCCTCAGGGTTCTCCTCTTTCAAAATAACCCGTGGCTCTCCCCCACCCCTCATTTGCCGTTTCAAATGTATTAATGGTCCGGAACTTTCCTGTATGATCTTGGACCTCTCCCTAATGAAAACGCTATGCGTCCGGGTCCCAGTACGGTAATCAGCCGGGGCCTCTGTAGCAGCGGCAGCCGCGCGGTCCTGACCTCGAGCTGAGCACATGCGGCATCGCACCGCAATCACTCATCTGCTGGACTCGCAGATAAAGCCGTGAGTTCCAGCGGCACCTGTGACGCACAGCGGTGATGATGGGCTCCTCAACCAGGCTTTCTCAACTCTGAACTCCTGCAGAGTTTAACTCCTGCTCCTAAAAGTTAAACGCTCTTGAACAAGCTGATCGAGGTCTTCAAGATCACTAGACAGTTGCATGCAGATGAGTTTGATCAGGGTTGGAGCTAAACTGTAACACAGCAGGGTTATTATAGTTATTAAACTTTGTTTTACCTGGGATTATAGGGCTGGGTGGTAAACTGATGAATAAATGATACTAAAGTATCATTTTAATAACACTCTGCCCAGAATTTGAATATTTTCTTGACAATTTTGACTGACCTTGAAAAAGGAAACGAAAGGTTGGCCGATGGCCGATATGAAGCTGATATTTTATTTTAAATAATAATCTAGAAAATTGAAATCATTTGGAAATGGATTAAAAAATAAGTATGTAATATAACCATAATTATACTTAGATGAGTATTTTTTTACAAATAACTAAATATTTAATAAAAATATAATTAAAAAGGAAGTAAACGCTGTAACCAACTGAGCACTTAGTATTCTGGGAAGCTAATGTGCATTGGGAATCATATTTTTTCAAATAAAGCCAAGGTAACGCTCATTTTACATACAGCACACAGTGAAAATGACATGAATATGACAGTGGGAAAATGCATAAAGCGCAATATAATTTGAAATCAGGAGTTTGTTGATTGCACATCTCCACAGTGAAGCTGAACTCTCCTCCTGTCCACATTCAATTTGCAAGGATTACATTTTACAACTGTTAACGACGACAGTAAACAAGAGGGAGAATGTGAGCACTGTGTGGTCAGATGCTATAAAAGTCCCACCTTGAACCCATCGTCCAAAAAGGAAAACTTGTCGGCCGATGCCGATATTTGAAAAATGGCGATATATCGGTCGACCACTAACAGTAGCTGACTATTATCCAGAGGACCAAGCCTTTAATGTATCTCCCATAGTGCTCTTAAGATGCGTCCTGAGCTCAGAATTAAACACGGGAAAAGAGCTGATACTGAAGTCAGTGTGAAACGCATAAAAAGGCCTGTATTATTCAGAGGCGTGAGCCGAGTGTTTACGGGGAACCGCGCAGCCCAACAGCTTGATGGACTCTTTAATAGTGATTCACTGCTCATCTTCAGAGATAAAAATGGATTTCTAAAAGATATTTAATAACAACATAAAGCCTTTACCAGGTACAAAAGCCTCAGGCTGGGCTTCTGGGCTGCGTTTGGTGAACAAAACTCAATTACTGTAAAACTTTTACAGGCATTCATGTAATTCCAGCTCTGCATTTCACTGTGGAATACAACCGTGAACCAAAAAATGGGCTGAGTTTCTATTAGCATCATAAACAAGTGTAAATGTGACTGTAAGAGATCCAATGAACTTCTATTTCCTTTCATCTTATTAGTTCTCCCAAAAGATCTCATGAATCTATGCTCATGTCTGGAGTAACTGATGAAGGCTCACTTGGTCGTCTCTGTTCAGTCTACAAACCTGGCATGAAATCCGTAATGTTAAACATCATGTAGCCATTTGCACCTTTGTATGGAAGATGAGGCTGTAATCCAGAGGTCTTATTGATTACCAGCTTCATATATCTTTAATGAGGGCATTAAATACTTGTTTAGGAAGCACAAGTCTGGGCTTAAGTGGTGTTTGTTGCAACAGCTCAAACCCAGGCTAAAACCTCCCTTTGGTGAATAAACTCAATTCAAGGGAAGCTATTAGTGGAATGATGTCATGGCGTCCTGCATCATCCAAGGGCAAACCGCAAGACATGCATTATGAGCGACTGAAAAGAAGGAGAAAAGCGTATGATAAAGGACAGCCAGAGACCTCAGCAGTACAGTTGTAATTCATAATCTGTTAACAAGAGGAAACGCTACAGCGATGCAGATGAGATGACGCAGCATGAAACTGGTAGGTGGTGTTGTGTGGATTAAAGTCATAATGCACAGCAGCGTATCGATTGTCTTAAAATCTCACTGTTGAGTTATCATCACATCATTAGCATCTGCTCCACGAGGGCTTTCGGCTGGGATGTGGCAAATGGACCTGCTATTGATCCGGAACGCCGGGGCGAACGGCAGATGGAGAGAGGGGCAACAGGCAGGTCTGCTGGGTCTCCTTTGGGTCCTGCTCCGAAAGTGACGTCTCATTCACCTCCAGCTGAGAAAATCCTGGGAGACATAAAGCTCAGGTCTGGAAATTCAGCTTTGCTGTTTTAGTTGAAAAAAATGTTAATGTTATTAGTGTTTGTCATGTCAAGAAGCATGGCAGCATGCTAAAAAAAACAGAGCACTCTAACAACGTCCTAAAACTCCCCAACATCCTCCAAGAACACCCCATCACAGACCCTGCAAAACAACCCCCCAGGATAACCAGAACACCACAGAAAGTTATATAAATAAAAATTAAATTAAATTAAATTAATTAAAAATGAATAGCCTCAACCACTAACTACTAAACAATTACCCAGAACACCCTAGCAACCACCAACAAACACCCCAACAACCTCCCAAATCTCACTTTGGCAACATCCAAACTCTTTAGCAAAGCACATAGTAATGCCCTGGCAACCAGCCACAACTATATAGCAATGCCCCAGGAACAACTAGAACGCCCTAGCAACAATGTAGTAATTTTCTAAAAACACACAAACACACACAAAAACCCTAGCAACCACTCACAACAGTAAAACAACTGTCTAGAATGCCCTGGCAACAAGCTAGTTACACCCCATCAACCAGCAAAAACACCCCACCACAGGCATGTCAATGTGAACAACTTAGCAACACCCAAACACTTGCAACCACTCACAACACTCTAGCAAAGCTCCTGGAACCAGTCAGAACACCATAGCAACCATCTTGCAATGTCCTAAAAAACGCAAAGAAAACAACCAAGTACTCAAAACATCATATGAACTCCAACAATCACAAAATTTTCAGCAACGCTCATAGAAATGCCCTAACAAACACCCAAATTTCACCATGGCAACGTCTAAAATCTTTAGCAACGCACATAGCAATGCCCTGGCAACACCCCAACAACCACCCAAATTTCATCTTGGCAACGTCCAAAATGTTCAGCAATGCATACAGCAATGCTCTGGCAACCACCCAACAATTTAGCAATGCCCCAGGAACCAAACAGAACACCCTAGCAACAATCTAGTAATGTCCCAAAAACACACAAAACACTAGCAACCACCCACAACACTTAAACAACCACCTAGACCATGCTAGCAACAACTTATGAACACTCCATCAACCCCACAAATCACCCGAACTCTGGCAACAAGCATAACAATGCTCTGTCCAGCACCTGCAACACATTAGCAATGCCACATGAACCAACCAGAATACCCTAGCAACCATTTAGAACATTCTATTGATCACCCACAACACCCTAGCAACCACCCTGAACATCCTAGAAACCACCTGCCAATGTCCTAGAAACCACACAAAACACCCTAGCAACCACATAAGAATTCCCCAGAGAGACCTCTTTACCATGGCAACATCACCATAGCAATGCACAGGCAACCAACCATGACACCCTAGCAACCATCTATTAAAACATTAACTGTGATTCCTAAAACAACCTAGCAACAACTCAGAAGTCCACAACAACTTTCTAAATAAATAAATAAATAAATATAATCCAGAACACCGTAACAGCCAGTTAACACTAGTGAGCACCAAAACCACCCTAGCAACTGCATGTCAGTGTACTAATGCTCTCAGAACACCTTGACAACATGTATAACAATATACTGTAAATCACCTTAGAAACCACCTAAAACACCCTAACAACCACTAGTTGTATTTAAAAGCGGCCTAGAACTCCCTAGAAACCATGACCACACACACAGCAACCACCAAAACTATTAAGAATGTAGTTGTGAAATGATTCCGAGAGAGTTGATTGGTGAGATGCAGTTCATGTGTCCTCACAACACCCACCACACACCAACAGCTATCTGTGCCATTAAAACAACAGATAGGGACACGATACTTCCTGTCAGGAAAGGGATATCCTGAGGCGCAGCCATATAGACCTTAAGTGCTGACAAAGAGTATCTAGTGTTTTTCCCACAATGCCTTTTGAATGCGCTGTTGCACAAACACAGAGCTCAGACTGGTCATGCTAAGCTCCGCTCTGTTCACGATACAGTACACGCGTCCATGTTTAATGTCCATTGTCGTAACACTAGGACGCTGCTCTGACGCATCGGCACGGCCCAAAATAAGGACAGATTTCCTTTGAGATCATCTCGTCCAGCAGCCAGAGTTTCTTTCTCTGTGCCCGTTTGTTTTGTAACGCCTGATTACCTGAGAATGTTCTCAAATATACGTATTGTTTCCGCACCATGAACGATGTCATAAATATTTGCTGTGCTCTAAATATTTTCGCAGGCAATCAAAATCCTTTCAGCGCTGCACATCCATGTGAACAAAGACCAACACAAATAAACGTCTCAAGCATGCTGGCGGAGGAAAACAACTCAGCGCGCCGCTCATCGAAGAGTTCCCGGCTGTCAGGTAAAGCTGACTGGCGGCTAAGATTAGTGAGGATTTGGTTGACGTAGCTCAACTTTGACACGGAACTGTGAAATAGTTTCATGCAACATTCCGTGCGAGGTGTCTGTCAACCCCTCTTGGCTCTGACAGATGATTATCAAAGCACCGGTCTAAGGTGCAAATCTGCCGGCAAACAAGCTCTTGTTTTGGCATCATATATACGAAAGTGAGGATTACTCGCTCGAGATCTGTCTTATGGCCAAATCAAACTAATTCGAAGCCCACAGATGTTTAAAGAATGCCACAGCTGAGCCAAAACGTAGACAGCGATTTCACAAACAATTTCACCGTTAGCAGCTCGAGTCCTTCCTCTCGTGACACGGTCCTGGGAGAAGTCCTTGAGCGCGAGCCACGCCGAAGACTCCAGCTGCAGAGGATGTGCCCTCGAACCCCGACCAGCTCACTTCTGACTTTCTGCTCGTTTCAGCCGCTGCAGGTGGATCCTCAATCTCAAAGGGTCATGCGATGCTTCAAAACGATACCAAGCGCTTTTTATTTTTGACAGCAGTGGATAGCACTGAATCTGGAGGTGATGTGAAACTCATGCAAACCAGGAAACACATTTTCAATACAATGCATTTCGGGAAGCACGTTTCTCAAATATCTGCATTATTAGTTAACCTCAGACTGCAGGTCACATGCATTTCACAAAATGTTCAAGGTTGAGGAAAAGCATTTAGGAAGGGTGTCATTCAGCCTACAGGAAAGAAAAATCACAAACAAGATCTCTTTAACATCTCAACGGTTTCTCATAGACAATTAGATAAACATGGAGATCAAACTGATACTGTACTTTTGACTTATGTTCCTTATGTCTTAAGAACTAGTCTGACCAACTAGCACTTTACCAAGGGGTAACGAGTCAAATTAACCTGATCTTTATTCTTATGCAACCAACTTAAAAAGTTATGACCAGTCTTAAAGAAAAAAATAGATGACTAACTTCCTAGATAAAAAAAAAAAAAAAAAAAAAAAATCCCAAGCTGCAACTGTTTAATTGTGTGTCAGGTTTGTTTAATGCTATGCTGCAATGGCCAAATGCAGCATATATTTTCAGAGAATATGAAAAGTTAAACTGGAGTGTGTCGTGTCCTGCAGTAAAGAATGTCATAATTGACTTGTGAGTTCAGTTGGATTGTTCGCATAACACTCTGGGACCCCTAAAACAAACATGTTGGCCAGAGGCCTTGAGAGCTGTCGTTTCTCACCTGCAGTGGGACAGCAGGCCTTCAGATGCTAATGTGAAAAGGCCTTCACGTACAGCAAGCAATGACCTGCTGTTTATTCAGCTAGTAAAAATGAGTCATAAGTGGAAGCCCAAACATCTCATTGATCAAATCATCTGAGCTGCCATCCACTCGGTCTATACTTTCACCGTATATCTTCCGAGCTACTGTATGGAAGAGGATGTTCTGAGCAATAGACACTTCCCTCTGGGAGGCTGCAGTGCTGCTAAAGAAAGCTGAAGATGTGGAAGACGGAGGCTGTGTTGAATCTTATCTTATGTTAAACAATCCCAAGCTGTGGTTAAACTCAGGTTGAGTTGGAGAAGTGGATGGATGATACTGGACGGTCACAGTGCAACAGAAGGAGACTCTGGATATCAGGTGACCCAGTGCACAGTACAGGTTTGGTTCTGGCTTTATATACCTGACCTGAGATCATGAAAGGTGACACTGAGATGCCTTGGTGGAGAAATGACACATTCATGTATTGTATCTGTATAAGGGAGCGTCTAAGAATCAGATGACCCGCTGGCTAAAAATAAAACAGCAATGGTGCAAAAGAGGCAAATTATGAGAGTCGTTGCAGTCGGCAGGAAACAGAATTCCATACTGTTCCTCATAAGATTTTCCGCTCGGGTTGAGAGGAAGTGTATGTGTTCTGCCACAGGAAGTGAGGTCGCCCCTGCTCTTTCACACCCCACTGGGTAAAGAGCGGATACTGGGGTGTCAGCGCTGATGCGTGCTCAAGCGTGGCCTCTCGCACGAGGGCAAACGGGAAAAGATGAATGGCCATCTCATAAAGCGCTGTTATTGTTGATAAGGGGATGAGGCTAACGAGGCCAGAGCTGCTGATGCTCATCTACGGAGTCAGCAGAGGTAAAACTACAGCGAGGAAAGTTATCAAGCGAAAGCTGACTCCACTTGATGTGGGCCGACGTGACACAGGTACGAGCTTCGTCAGAACATGCCACCGAAACTCTACAAAGGCCTGCGGTTCAGTGAAGACCACGGTGCTAACGGGATCCAGCTCAGAATTTCCCTCGGGGTGCCGGAATAAAGTTGTGCCTTTTGAGCCACAAGAGAAGCCCTGACAAGCCCTGGCATCCACTTTGACATCCCCTCATCTGTCCCATGATGCCATGGGGGTCTTCGGAGGGCTTGAGAGGAGGACACAATTAGGAATGAAATCGCCCGGTGGCCTAGCAGCCTGATGAATATGCATGCCGCTAAAACTGAACGGGGCATATTCATCAGAAAACTGACAGCGGCACTTTGACTTCTCAGGACCGTCTACCTGTCATCGGCACTGACGTTTGGGGGACGAAACCGCAGAGATCGAACAGACGTGCTGTTTGAGAGACACGGGAGCCTCGGGCTTCTGATTAATAACATGCTCCATGCACATTTGAAGGGTTCAACACTTGAATATTTACTGTGGAGAGAATGAAGTCGACTCGTAACACGAGGCATATATTTCCTGACACGGTAATTTCGATAAGACACCGGGGAAAAGCAATCTCGACTGTTGAGATGTTGGCAACTACATTCTGAAACTGCTGCAACTGGCAGTGCATTATTGACAGAGAGCTGATGATAGACTGCGGGTTTCGGTAAAGGGGTGCGTATCAGGGGCTCATTTATTTTAGGAATAAGGAAGAAAATGATTCCTAAAGCATTTAGGATTTCTCTCTAGACGTTTCTGAGATGATCCAATCAATCTCAATCACTGAAGAAGCTCAAGAATTCTCTTTCTCTTTTCATTTTGCTACGCTCTTCACCACCACCACCACTCCTCCCAAAGTCAGGATGCTCCTCGAGCTGATTGGGGTTAATTCTGTGGACAATGACTGAACCACTGGCCTTCTGTTCCACATTATGTTCCTTAGCGAGGATGCGAAGCATTGCCTCATAATAATATTTACCAGATACACACGTGACCCAACATATGGTATCGCTCTCTCTGCCTGGTGGCATCATCAACATCACCATCTTCGCAAATCATTCCTCAGTTTTTCCTTCTCACAACACATAATCTTGAAAACGCCGTTGCACAATTTGTTGCTTTCCTCGCGTTGAACTTTCAGGCTTGTGTGGAAATGGATCTCCTGTGGTGAGGGTTAATGGGAGGTCAGATGAAGGTGTTGACTGATTGAGGATGACCCGAGACGCCCGGATATGTGTCTGATCACGTGATGTCCAGCCACGGCATGAACGCAGGTGCTGTGACTGACCTTTCAGTCGAAGCACAAAGTTGCTGCTCTAAAGGAAATATTTTCCCTTGACTGCATGCAGCTGGGATACACGGATGCTCTGGATCTCGTGTCGACACAAATACAGGGTTTATCTGGAAGCCTTTGTAAGCGGACATAAGACAATACAGAGAGGCAAACAAATACTGTAGAGCTTTACAGTACTACATTTGGAGTTCCTGAAGGAAATAGAGGTGCATGCAAAGCATCAGTGGAATAATGATAAAGCTTTGGTTTCATTTAGACCAAATGTAATCACGATTCAGCATTCAAACAGATATACTGTATAAAGTGTACAAAACTTCAAAAAAAGATGCACACCTGCAACTAAGATGATGTATGATGATGTTTTCCTGAAGTGTTTTTGTTTTGTTTTTCAGTAAAAATATTCTTAAATCAAGATAAATTGATCGTTTTTCTTTTTTGAAGATTCACATTCACTTTTCTTTTTTGAAGATTCACATTCACATTCATAGTTCTGTCTGTGGACATATTTTTTTCTGTATACTTTTATTACTACTGTCATTTATAATTTATTGTATATTCTTTTTAATATTAGTGTTTGTTTTACCTTAACTTTATGAATGTCGGCACTATGTTTGTACTTTCTGTACTGGAAGCTCCTAACACCAAGACAAATTCCTTGTGTGTGTGAACACACTTGGCAATAAAGCTCTTTCTAATTCTAATTCTAATAAATTTAGTTGAGATGCACAATGACCGAGAGCAACTCTTCTTTTCTGAAGAATTGAACAAAATTGCTATTTTTGGCTTAAAACAATAAAACATATTGGAAAATAAACACCAAAAGAGAGAAAAAGTGGATGATCAATTGAAATGTCCAAAATGCATTAAAGGTAATGGATGCATTGGATGAAAATTGTAAAAAAAAGGCATGCTTGGTGTGATTAAGATGTTTCCATGACATACAGTGCCTTGCAAAAGTATTCATAGGGGTATGAATACTTTTGCAAGGCACTGTATTCAGTACATATTTTTACCAGCAAGCAATATATAATGCACAGACAAAAACAGCACCAAATTTTCTAGTCATAACGTGAAACGCTCACTTTCCATTCTAAGTCACACATAACGCCGGCCTCAGTCGGCTCATAAAATGTAAGCTAGGAAACCCAAGCAAGCCCGCTGTGCCGTGACAGACAAAAGCCCTCTGTGCTCTGGGCTCGTCTAATATGCCCGTCTCTCTCGTGGCACCAACCCAAGTGCGGCCCCACGTCCACTCAGCCCCCCAGTGCTCCAGGAGAGCCCATGTTTGGCTAAGCCCGTCTCCACTCATCAAAGTGAGCGGAAACGTCGGATTGATGACCTCATGTGCAGTTTGATGGATTTATCTTCCCAAAGCACTTCCATCGCCGCAGCCCCTGCCCCACAGCACATACGAGCAAACACTGGATTCCTCTTCGACACGTTGGTTTGAGCGACCAGAATATCTGGTGCAAAAATGCCCAAGCTCTCTGTGGTCCTACATGAGTTCATCGCCTATATATGCATCTCGTTTGGCCTGAGCCTTGTGCCCATATTTCATGCGCTCAGTGTATTTGCCAAAGGCTAAGCTTGCAAGTTGTTCAGGGAAAATATCTCTCCAGAGTAAATAAACCAGGCGAAGTTGAGGGCAAATATTTTGGAAGGGGGTCTGGATCCGGGCCAGACATGTGGGAATGCACCGTGCGCAGGCCCGTACAGTTCCTCGCACGCTGTGTAATGCGTCGGAGCGATTTGAGAAGTTGAGCTCACCTGCGCCTGAGGCTGCGGCTGTCACTCCTTTATGCCCGCTGGACGGGCTGTTGAATGAAGCCGTCCGGGTATGAGCTCCGCTAGCGCTCATCTGTCTTGTTTAGAAATACACATCCATCAATAACGTGCCGCAGGAGTCATTAGCACTGGAGGGTCCCGGAGACATGTAAAGCCAGGGATGTTGATAATGGGGTGAAAGGGGGAGTTTTGTGTTTGGTGTGTAAAAGAGCCTTGAGAGGGTTCAAGGGGCAAATCAGAGGGAGAAAACAACCTGAGAGCACATTCTGAGTACTAGGCATACTGTCCAAACTATGTGAGCTGTTGCTTCCTACAATGGTTTCTTTGTTCACTGAGTTCAGCCTGAAGCGTTCACAAGAAGGCAATGAGTAAAGCACTGCCCTTTGAGTTTACACCTTAATAATGCTTTCCCAAAGATAATTTGCATTAATGCTTTTCCATTAATTCACTAATACAACTGAAAACCCAAAGTCACTGCAAGTCAGGGACGCAACGTGACGTGGCAAAACTACCCTTACGCTCCGAGAGAAATGAAAGGTAGTTCAAAAGTAAGTAATGCATTACTTTGCATAAAAAGTTACAATGCAATAGGTTTTGAGGGACATTATGAACCCAATCTATAAACAGATTGGCTAATTATATCAAATACCTTTGACAAAAAATACAGTAGGTCCTAAAGTTAAGTTTCTTGATTACTTGATTTGCACTGAGTGCACATTTGTGAAGTGTGCTTTATTGTACTGAACGTGGACTTGTATGTCTACTTCAAAACTTTGAAAGTTGTTTTTTAGCACTGTACTTCCACATAATATAATATAAATAAAATTAAAAGGCCATTTAAGTGTACTTCAAGAAAGACACAATGTTAGGACAATGTTTCTAACACACTTAAATACATTTTAAAATATAATAAATTTCAAATCTAAACAGCAAATTAATCATTATAAATGTTACAAATTACAAATCTAATGTAAATACATGGCATACAGGTTTTATAGAAATGACAATAAAGTATATTTTAGTTTATCATAAATGCTTGTAAATTATATTCAGCAGACGTTTGACCATATTTCAAAGACAATAGAAGCAATTATGAAATTAGATATTAATCCTACTTTTATTATGTTGGTCATGAAAAGCACTCTAAAGTTCAGCTAAATGCATTTACACTATAATACAATTTGGTTTCATTGTAAACAATATGCAATTAAGTGTCTGAGAACATTACATTCAGTTCACACTTTTTAAAAGTAGGCTAAAGTGTACTTCTTTTAAGTGCAAGCACAATGAATCTAGTAAAATGTGATTATTTCCCATCACATTGACTGTGATTTAAAGAGCATCCAGGGCAGTATCAGTAGAGATCCGCTCAGATGGTCCGTTCTGAGCATGCTCAGTGCATTCAGACGATCTGTCCAGAATGAAAGCGTAAGAGACCCGCGGGGAGGCCTGCTCTCTTCCACTGTCTCCTGATTAAAAACTACACACAACATGAGGACCAGCTGAACAGCTGAGCTTTTGTCACCAATATAAATGATACCCATGTGACACTGTATAGGTATAAAAGAATCCTCTTTCAGAGCACCTGACTTCCACATGAACACGCTGCAGGTAATGATTAAACTGGTATGCATGGTTAAATATAACTCATTAATTCTGTTGGGAGGAAAGTAGTGACTAGCTCTGCAGAATAATTTGAAATAGTGTGAGCGCTACGATACACATGGTGGGTTATGAATGACAGCGCAAGACAGCTCTGCCTCTCATTACCTTCAGCTGTCTCTGACACACACACACACACACACACACACACACACACACACACACACACACACACACAGCGGCGCTGCTTCAGGGTGAGCTAACGCTCAAACCCTCATTTCAAACCCAGCACAGCCCAATGAATGGCAAACACCTCAGACACTGTGTGAGTTGTGTTCACTATGGCCTTGCTGCAAGATGTGATTATTCTAACATATCAGTTGAGCACATCTCATCTGACTGTCATTTAAAACAATAGGGTGCATTATTAGTGCCACCCTCTTATACAGCGGCGCTGCTTCTGGAAGTGTTTTTCACATTCATTTGGTCCAATGGGGTGTTTTAAAAAGTCTTTGTTAGATCATCATAAGCCATGAGCCAAACCAACCAACTTCAAAGAGAACCACAACAGTACAAACATTGTTTTGAAGCAATATCTGACAAAAACACAAAGGTACAAGATTGTGAACTTAATGGCTGTAATGAGGCAATCTCATAAAACAATGACAAAATCAAATTAAAATCTATGGTCAAATGCAAACTATTCATTTAAAGTTGTTAACTATCTATTCAAAACATTTTAAGTTTGTTGCAAAATATGCATATATATATATATATATATATATATACACACACACACACACACACACACACACACACAAAGACTTAGCAAGACTCAGTTACATCATTTGCAGTGCTACACAGAGTAGGTGGAGCTAAATAGCTCTTTTTGTATGATTTGCTTGCAGCAGCTCTCTGATTGGTGGAATGTTCTGTACAGCATCATGGGTAATGTAGTTTATCACCATAAATTCAGCTGTGAAACATGACTAAAACAAGTTGAAATAACGTGAATGGATGGCTTTTAAAAAAGCACATACCATCACTGATTAACAACTTCATAGTTCACAGTAGATCTGTCTTTAAATGTTTATCAGTTATTGTTTCAATCAAAAGCTCATTCTGTCACCATTTATTTATCCTGACATTGTTCTAAAGCCATATGGCTTTCTTTCTTCTAAAGATGTTTAGCAGAAAGTTCAAGCTGCTCTTCCCATAAAACAAAAATACATGTTGACCCGGGTCTGTCACGCTACAAAAATGAAAAAATTACGGCTTGACACTGCAGGTGAATAGGGTAAAAAAAAAAAAAAAACTAATATTTATCACCTTACCCAGCTGATTGATTACAATGCTAATTGAATACATTTTTTGTATTACAAGTGTAGTGCTTGTATTTCTAAAATGTTTAAATATGCAAATGAGGCATTATTTAATGAAATATGCACTAATTTGCACACATTTCTAGCACAAAAATCTAAACACTGGATGAAGTCGTTTCAAAATTCTTGTTATTTATTTTTATTTTTTTTACATATTAGAGTCAAAAGTTTTTACAGAGGGAATTTTGGGTATCTCATTTCGTCACGCCATAATTCCGAAAAAAAAAAAAAAACGTAGAACAGACAGGAAATACTATATATTTTACCATTTTTGGGGGAAAATGTTGTATAAAATTGAACAAATCCCTCAGGATATAGACAGGAATAAAAATGTAAAGTTTGGTGTGTGTAAGTGCTACTGAAGTGGAGATTTATGGCTCAGTGTAGCCTTTAAAAATATGTATTGTAATTGAAATCTATTGACACAAATAGATAAAGTGCTATTAACAGTGTTTTTGGATGTTTTCTATCCACTAATCTGAAAAAACACTACAAAAAACAAAAATCCCAAAATCTGAAACTTGATAGGTGCATGAAAAAACAGTGTTTTTGCCTGCAGTGTCTGCCCTTAAAGCACCATAACAGTAGTCAATACAGCTGTAGGCAATGAACAGACAAAAAGTCAAGTTGTTATTCACTGCTTCAGCTCTTTTTGCAAATGTTCATATTCAAACTGGCTGCATTGCAATCATTCACATGACACTTTGGAGGGGTTCAGCATCAGTGCTGTCAAACCTGTCATGATGTCTTTCATGATACTTTAGATTGCTTTGGAGCTCAGCATTCACTCCATATTCACTGTCAATGATGGTGAACATGCATGGGGAGGAATAAGCATGTACTGCAATAAGTTTGTGTGAATTATTGCATTTTGTTAAAGTGTTGTTCAAAATGTTTAAATGTTGTTATATCCAATTTTACGTTGCAATGCAGAAGTAAGCTAGTTTCTGTGAATGTGACTATTCACTATAGAGAAATAACTGGAACTATTGGCAAAGCAAGAGTCACTTTGAGTAGTTTGCATGCTGACAAGATCAATCACCATTTTCTCTTAATAAAGAGAATAGACTTAAATCTGTAGCCCTCATGTGAGTCAGTGGCTGCACACTGTGATGAGCTCTGAAGATGTTTGTGAGCGAGATGCAATGGAACAAACCAAAGCTGAACTGCAGCACACACATGAAATGAAGAACAAAAGGCCAATATTTTCTTCCCCCAGTTTAACCCTGTGTGTGTAAGGAGGGGATGTGTGTGAGCTGACTGACAGCAGGATTTCTCTGCAGCATTCCAGAGCAGTAAGAGCATCCCGCCGCACATGGGAATGCCAGCAAAGCCTCTGGTTATTGATGATTGTGGGGCACAGCTGAACAGGGAAGAGCGCTCCACCATAAAACACAGTCTCTGGGCTCTCGTCCTCGTGGGTCTGGGCCGCAGATGAGACGGATTTTCTCCGGAGGCCAGATTGAGTGCTGGAGATCTCTGATTGAGCTCTTCTGGAGGACGTCCTGCAGCAGGCATGTGTTCCTCTGAGCCAAACGACGGCCGTTTCAGTCATTTTCTCAGAGTTTCAGCTCCCGCTGTGCTTTTATTTTGCAGTTTTACTTGGGTTGAGCTCAACTGCTGTCTTTATTTGTTTAGGCCTACACACTGAAGAAAAAGAATTGAGTAGGACTGACTTTGAAACGGTTTTCACTTAGAAATTGCAAGTACATTTTAACAGATAATTAAGGGGAGACACAGTTTTTTCATGCACCTGTCAATTTTGAGATTTTGGGCTTTTTGGTTTTCCATAAAGTGTTTTTTCAGACTAGTGGAAAGAAAACACCCAAAAGATACTGTTAAGTGTTTCTTTTATAGCACTTTATCTATTTGTGTCAATAGATTTCAATTACAATACATGTTTTTAAAGGCCGTTTTCTCAAAATGAGTTTTTTCTCCTTCACTGAGCCATAAATCTCCACTTCAGTAGCACTTACACACAAACTTTACAGTTTTATTTTTGTCTATATCCTGAAGGTTTTTACAGAGGGATTTGTTCATATATGATTTGCTTGATTTTATACAACATTTTAAATCCCAAAAAATGGTAAAAAAAAAAAAAAAAAAAAAAAAAACCCGAAATGAGATACCCCAAATTCCCTCTGTAAAAGTTTTTACTCTAAAACGTCAAAAAATTAAACTAAACTATTAAAGAATAAAAATTAAAGAATTTTGAAACTGACTTCATCCAGTGTTTAGATGTTTGTACTAGAAATGTATTCAAATTAGCACATATTTCATTAAACAATGTCTCATTTGCATATTTAACCCTAACATTTTAGAAAACTTGTGATACAAAAAATGTTTGCAATTATCAATGTAATCAATCAACTGGGTTAGTAAAATGATAACTATTCGTTTTTTTTACCCTATTCACCTGCAGTGTCTCGCCTTAAAAAGCAAGTAACATTGAAGTAGACAATTTTGAAGTAGAAAAACAGTATTTTCTTGTAAAATAACAATCTTTAAAAATAATCTTTAATCTTTAAGAGAAGGTTACAAAATGGCGAAAGGTTTCCAGACCTCTTCTAACAAACAACACAAATAACAGAAATTTGGTTTCTCAACAGCACCGTTTAGGAAATGAATCACTTTGTCAATCAATGCTCTCAATAATTAAATGCCTGGCAGTCTGTTTTCTGTTTGCGGTCTGCCGATACACGCTAAATTTATGACTGAGGTAAAGCAGGAAGTCGATTTTTATTGCTATTCAATTTTTGAGTGGAAAGCGAATAATTTGAATAGGTCGGTGAGGGCTGGATTAGAGGATTCTGAATTTATTCCTTATTTTCTGGCCAGGCTGATCAATAAATGCTGCGCCATAACTCAGGCAAACATCATCCCATAGACACTGCTATATATTTAACCTCATCCGTTACAAGAGCAATCGCTGTCTCTAGGATAAAATAGTTTTGACATCAAATGTTGTGTATTCTAATAGGAATTTTCAGGGCTGGTGCCGTCGAGCTGTGTATATTTTGAGAAATGAATCCGGTCCACCAATGCAAAGACGTCCAGCTGTTCTATTCTAGTGGATTTCAGGGCTAAATATAAGCAAATAATCTGGACAAACGGAAATAACTCGTGACATTAGGACAGAGTGAGACGACTCTGCACTTTTTCAAACACTCAGAGATGAGACAAAAATACCCTGCAATCACAGAACACGTTAATCAAAACTGCGGCTTAAAGGGACAGTTCATCCAAAAATCAATGAATATTCTGTCCTCATACAATCACCCATACAAACCCATGTAACTCCACACCAGTGTTAATTCAGTATCACTCATACGATGTTATAGTTTTTGTTAATAATCTGAGTTAAGGTCTCTGAAATTATGATTTTTTTCATATTTGTCATCCTTTCCTATCAAAATGCTTGCTATGGATGGTAAGGCAAGTTTCATACACAATGGTAATTCAAAGTGATGTACATAAGAGATAAAATAATCATAAAAAAGTAATAATAATAAATCACAACAATAAAAACAAAGAATTTAAGAACATTTAAAATGATTAAAAAAATTTGCGAAAAAGAAGAAAATTTAACCTGATCTGAATTTTTTTATGACGGACGAAAGTTTCGGAAGCAGAGTGTAAATGTGATTGGCACAACGTGAGGTCGTATTTATTTTTTAACTTGCGAAAATTTCGGATTAAGTGTGCAATGACCTTTAGACTTTATTTTCACTTTTTTTTTTTTTTTTCATTTTAATTTTAGTAATTTTGTAGTTTTAAGTTTTAGTAATTTTGTTGTGTTTTATATGTAGACTGTAATTTGAGAATGTAGTTTTTTTAAGTTCTAGTTTTTAGTTTAATTATTCTAATATGTTAATAGAGATGCACTGAATGTTCGGCAACCAAAATTCTTCTTTGTTCAGCAAGGCTGCATTCATTTGTACATTAGAAACACATGCCTGATTCAAGAAGGGGTCTTCAAAATGGCCAAAGAATATTATTTTACTAACTTATTCATTTTAAGCTAAATTGTGCTTTGTTGGTAGGCTATAATGTCTACTAGACTGTTAAAAATGTTCAGTGTTAAATAAATATTTTTTAATTGTTTTGTACGTTTTTTAAAAGCAAGACAAAACTGTAAAAAAGCACATTTTGGCTATTTAATTTATGTAATGGTGGGAAAAAAATGGCAAAATACATGGGGAAAAACACGAAAAAACGTGTTCAGTAATCGGCCTTCGGCTCAGCGTTTAATTTTGTTTGGCTTCGGCTTCAGCATCGCTACGTTAATCTAAATCAAACAAAAATATTGCCTTGGCACCTTGTTGAAATGAAATGAAATCATAGTTAATTGGAATATGAAGAACTGTAATGGTACTTTTTTGTTTTTTTTGTTGCTGTTTTTGTGAAGCTTAAAGTGATAGGCAGTCCAAAACCAAAAATTCTGTCATTCACCCAATACAAAACAGGTATTTTGAAAAATGTTGGCCATTAGGGATTAAAAAAAATACTATGGAAGTCAATGGCTACCAGCAACTGACTGGTTACACACAATCATGAATCTTTTTTTGTGCTCAACAGAAAAAAAAACTAGTAAACTAGTAAAGTAAATGATGACATAATTGTGTGAACTATTAATAGGGATGCAATGAATGTTCGGCAACAGAAATTATTATTTTCTCATTTATTTGTAGATTAAAAACACATGCCTGATTCAAGAAGGGGGTCTTCAAAATGGCCAAAGAATATTATTTTACTAACTTTATTACTTAATAAATTAATTTTAAGTTAAATTGTGCTTTGTTGGTAGGCTATAATGTCTACAAGAATGTTAAAGATGTTCAGTGTTAAATAAATATTTTTTAAATTGTTTTAATTTTTTTTTAAAGCAAGACAAATCTACAAAAAAAAGCACATTTTGGCTATTTAATTTATGCAATGGTGGAAAAAACTGGCAAAATACATAAGGGAAAAACATGAAAAACGTGTTCAGTAATCGGCCTTCGTCTCAGTGTTTAATTTTGTTTGGCCATTGGGGATAAAAAAAATACTATGGAAGTCAATGGCTACCAGCAACTGATTGGTTACACACAATCTTGAATATTTTTTTGTGCTCAACAGAAAAAAAACTCGACAGAGTAAATGATGACATAATTGTCATTTTAGTGTGAACTATTCATTTAACAGTCTCCAGTTCCCATTCACTTTCATTAGATGTGAAAGAGCAGCTCAGGCTGCTTTTGAGACGAGTTTCACAAGAGAAGAAACATTTGGAACGACACGATGGAGAGCAAACGATGACAGAATGTGAATTTTTAACGTCTCTGTTTGACTCTCGCCAACAGCTCAGCGGGTCGGTGCAGATGTTGCGCGACCGCTGCCGATATCAGACGCGACTGAAAGCGAACCGCTGACCACTGGATTACACAGGCAGAGTCAAACAGCTTTCAGGACTCTATTTTTGACCCTCTCAGACTCCTCCAGAGAGAAAAAAAAGAGATGTTGATGGAACGCAGCCATTTCTTTGACCCGGTGGCCTCTCTGGGAGGAAGGCCGGAGACAGGTAGATATATGGCCGGTTTGTTATTGTGAATTCCAGATCTGCTGGTTATCTGGGAGCGTTTTTTAATCTCAGATTCCAGAGACGGTTCACCCGGGGTGTCTCCGCTGCCGCGCGCTCACCTTTCCCTGACCTACGGGGAAAAGCCAACCAGGGAAAAGGAAAAAAGCGGCACCTTACGGATTCCAGGGCCCGGATCGGGTTTCGTTTTAATGTCCGTTCGCATGTGGGCCGTTTGGCGGGGGAGGACGAGGGCCGTTCCCACAGCAGCCATCCATTTGGTGATGTCACGGAGCCGGCCGTCAGCGGCCTGACGAGAAACAGCCGCGCGGACCATTCCGCCGCATTTATTTTTACTGTTGACCGAGGCATCGAAACTCTCGACCTCTCCGAGAGCGCGACGGACAAGACAAACACGCATCGCTCCGATAGCTCGCTCACATCCACACAAAGAGAATCACGTTTCTGGAAAAGAGAGAGCGCTGATTGAAACCAGATAAGGACAGAATGGAAGTGTAGAGCGGAGTAATGAGATTCCTCCAGTGTGTGTTTGGATTAGGTGATTACAGACGCCCCCCTCTCCATCGTCCCGCTTCAACTCATGAGTTTACAAGTGCTGAAACAAACGTGAAAAGAAACATAAAGCAGTGGCCAAGTCACGTCTGGCCTAGAAAAATCTTTTTATTATTATTAAGAATTGTGTAAGCATTCAATTGTTTAACTGTATGGTGCAATTTGTCATGTTTTGCAATGAATGTCATGCAAAAAAATATGCATGGCGTATTGAGTACTGCCCTGAAGCATGATCAACTAAATATTAATAACTGATTATATTCTTGTATTCAAAGTAGGGCTGCTCAATTTTGGCAAAAAATCATAATCACGATTATTTTGGTCAAAGTTGTAATCATGATTATTTAACACGATTATGACTGGGTCCAAAATATTATATTAGTGATTCATTTAAAGATAGCAATACAGCAGAAAAATATATATAGATACATATATTTATATATAGAATACTTTTATGCAATTCTAAAGTAGCAATTATTTGAATGTAAAATAAATCAGCATCTTCACTGTAAGAATTAAACATGCTTTGTTTCTTATTAAAACTACAAACGTCCTTCATTCAAGAGCAGTGAGTGATTTTTCTCTTTGTATTTTTAAGTTTTATTAATATTAAGCACAGAGACGGCAGAAGGAATATTATTTGTTGCTGCTTTAAGAGCCACACGGATCCAATCTACTGTTACACACGGATTTTCATTCTCAACTGTTTATGATCATTTAAGACAGAACTGACAAGGGTTTACATCAATAATCACCAAACGCCTCATTTTGAAATATCGTTGTGTATTTGAGCATTTAGGTGCACCTTGAGCTAAAAGATATCTTTCCATGTCCGTGTTCTGCTCCGTCTCTAAACACACACACAGAACAGCGCAAGTTTTCGTATGCGCTATTAAAAACACATCAAAGAAACATTAATAAATCAAGCATGTCCCGTTTTATAAGTCACGTTACATGGTTTTACTGATTTGCATGTGAAATTAGACTTTTATGGAGCAAAAGCACACCACTGGTAAAGGGGCGCAATAATCATTTCATCTCCATTACTGCATTTTCATGATTGTTTGAAGCAGAAATCGAAAACGAATTTCGATTAATTGCACAGCCCTAATTCAAAGTATGCTTTATTTTCTGCTTTTTTTCTTTATGAAACCCATATTCCAAAAGCTGCAGCAAAATAAATGAATCAGTTAAATACTTTAACCAACCTGTTCTGATCTTTTAGTGAAATTAAAAGCAAACACAGAAAAATATCCTCTCCGGACAACACTTTCGGCCACTACTGTACTGTACATGCAGCAGGCAAAAGGCAAACAATGTAAACAATCGACAGCTGTTTCATTTTGAAGGTCTGCAGGACCTGACAATGTCCATGAAATTAGATGCACTGACAGTTTAACTTTCTCAGCAAGATTACAGTTGTTGTTGTTACAGTAGTTGAGCTTAGCGAGAAAATGGAGTCCACTGCAGCCACTCTGAGAATGCACATGTATCTGCGTCGCATTAATAACGAACCATAACACTGTGTGAAACTAGAAGCATCTGCGCTGGTGTAGAGTATGTCTCAGGTCTGGATGACTGCAGATGTCTGAGATCATCCCATTTCTTTTTGTTCACAAATCGCCTCTGCATGGTTTTCAAATGCAATGAACTACTTGTGTGATGACACTTTATGAGTCTCGATGCACTTTCTGACAGCAAACTGAAGACTGAATATTTTTCCCCCAAACTACAAAGGGCCATGTTTTAATTCCTACTTAATTTTTCATTCGTTTTGGTGCAGTTTTCACAAGTTGAACATTTTCAAAAACTCGACCTTGCAACAGATTTACTTTTATTCAAACATTTCAGAGTGTTTTCAATTGCACTAATGCAAAACACAAATTCAGTATTCATTTCACATTTCAAATGCTATTATTATCAAACTTCTCATTTGCCTCTCTTTTTGTTTAGTCTAATACGTTTGTCATTGTTGTTGACTGATTGGTAAAAAAAGTTCTAAACTGAAAGAAGATCAAACTGCTGTGTTTCAGTGATTCAACCAAATGTCCTCGTTACACATTACTAAGAGCTTGCATTTTGAAACAATGATCATGTGGATGAAAATATAAATGACTGTAATGAAACCATGAGATCTGGTTTTGAAAGGTTGAGTAGCAGTGGTACCAGTGAGATCAGTTCGGATTTTTGCACTAAAAGTTTAAAAATGTGCCCCTTTGATGTGAAAATTTCACCACAGCTGTAATAATGCACTGTAACACTGTGGAACTAGTTTTTATGCAGAATTCCAACCATTTTTGTTCACAAATCATCTCAACAGAGTTTTCAAATGCAATGAACTCCTGGTGCAAAGACACTTTATGGGAAACAATACACTTTCTATCAATGAGTTGAAGACTTAATATTTTACCCCCAAACTACACAGAACCATGTTTTCATTCTCACTTAGTTTTTTATTTGTTTTGGTGCAATTTTCACAAGAAAGTTTAACATTTTCTAAACTCTATTTGCTTTTCATAATACTATTACAAACTTCTCATCTGCCTCTCTTCTCGTTCAGTTTAATACGTCTGCCATTGTTTGCTGTTGACTGATTGTTAAAAAGCACTAAACTGAATAAAGATCAAACTGTTGTGTTTCAGTGATTAAACCAAATGTTCTTATTGCAAATTACAAATAGCTTGTGTTTTGAAACAAAGATTATGTGGACTAAAAATATAAATGATTGTAATGAAACCATGAGATCTGGTTTTGAAAGACTGGAAAGCAGAGTTACCAGTGTGATCAGTTTGGATTTTTGCACTAAGAGTTTAAAAATTATGCCCCTTTCATTTAAAAATTGCTGTAATAATGCACTTAAACACTATGAAACTAGACGTTTTTATGCAGAATTCCTACCATTTTTGTTCAAAAATCACCTCAACAGTTTTTAAATGCATTGAACTACTGGTGCAAAGACAATTTATGAGAAACAATGCACTTTCTATCAGTGAGTTGAAGACTTAATATTTTACCCCCAACCTACACAGAACCATGTTTTTATTCTCACTTAGTTTTTTATTTGTTTTGGTGCAATTTTAGGTGCAAAGTTAAAAATGTTCTAAACTTTAAGTGCCTTTCATAATGCTATTACTATCAAACTTCTCATTTGCCTCTCTTCTCGTTCAGTTTAATACGCCTGTCATTGTTTGCTGTTGACTGATTGTTAAAAAGCACTAAACTGAAAGGAGATCAAAAATGTTTCAATGATTAAACCAAATGTTCTAACTGCAAATTACAAATAGCTCGTGTTTTGAAACAATGATTATGTGGACTGAAAATATACATGATTGTAATGAAAGCATGAGATCTGGTTTTGAAAGACTGACAAGCAGTGTTACCAGAGTTTTGAAAATATAAGCCTTTTATGTGAAAGTTGCACAACTGTAATAATGCACCATAACACTGTGTGAAACTAAGCACCTCCTCGTGGAGTATGTTTGCAGATTTCTCACCATTTTTGATCACAAATCACCTCGACAGAGTTTTTAAATGCAATGAACTACTGGTGCAAAGACAGTTTATGGGAGTTCACTTTCTGTCAGTGAGACGGTAAGCACTTCTTTCCCAAACTACACAGGGCCCCGTTCCCATTCTCGCTTAATTCAGCCTTTGATTGCAGGGTTAACAGTCGGAATGATGGAATGAATGAGGAATTATCATATCAAAGTTAATTTTAAGATCACCGTAAGGCTGAGCGTGACACGGCTTCACATGTCGGTTTTTCCTAACGTTTCCTTTCGGCTCTCAGCTTGACATATAGAGTGGCGCAGTGACGTGTTTAAAGTTTGTTGGCGCCGAATCCATAATTTAACGGCATCCTCCTCCTTAACTGCAGGGACAGCGTCGGAAGCGCGGCACACTTCAATAACGGCACGTGTGTATATTGCGCCTTTGAAAAGTTTGTCAGCATGACAGCGTCACTGGGGTTTTTGACACCATCTGTCACGCGCGAGATCACTCCCGCCGCCGCCGCTGTCAGCCCTTATCAGCTCGCGCCGCCGAAGTTTGCGCTCGCAAATATTCCGCCAAATATTAACATTCTTCCAGCTGTCTGGGGAGAAATATGAAAGTGTTCAATAATCTCTCTCGGTTTTATCTGGGAGCATCCTTCATCCGAGAGCTCGACATCACGGATTTTCATCCCTCACTCAAATGAAAAAGGAGGATATTAATGTTTTGATGCTCATCTTTTTGAAGACGAACCGGCGTGGATCGGCGCTGACAACCCAGACGAGCCGATTCTCTGCTTAATATCTGCCCGAATTATTTCAATGCACCCCGGGTTAAACGGCGGCGTCAAAAATGACTGCAGATGAATTTGTTTTGTGTGCGAAACAATAGCGCGGGGACGCGGGGGCGGCTTACACGCGCCGTTTAATTGCATTACAAGACCCACATTTAAGAGAAGAATGCAAAACAGCAGAGGCGCGATTTTCCAGCGGGCGCCGGCGGACGGGTGCGTGCACGCAAACAAGAGCCTCCAACCTCAGATCGATTTGAGCACATCAGTCACAATGCCCTATCAGCGAGGTGCAGGGTAACCTGATTTTAGGCCGAGTTACGGGATTTGCGCGAGGGATGCGGCGGGGCGGAGGGCTTCCGCGCTCCAACAAAAGACCCGCGTTAATCGCTGGCAGCGGCGCGCCGATGTTCGGAAAGCCGGTTACGGCCCGGTCGCTTCCCGAGGAAAACGATTGCGCGATCCGCGAGTAACCGGCTGCCACTGGCGATGTTCCTCCTCCGGCTGTACTTGTCAGGTGTAATCATTTTGTTGTGCTTAATGTTTTATGCAAATGCGCTCGGGTAGGGTTGGTTGGGGGCCTGTGGGTGTGCGGCACGCATCGCATCACGGGGGTGTGTTGTTGTTGTTTTTGCAGCCGCTCTGAAAATAATATTTGCATTCCTCTGAACGCCTTGGCCTGATTATTTCCTCTTGGCGTCGGGAGTTTGTGCGGCCCTCAAACACGGCTATGGGTTTTCTGGTGAAGAGTGTCAGGATACAGGAGCGACCTCTTCAACCATTACCTCTGAACAGATGCATCTGTGCATCACTAAAACCACGCATATCAAATCATGGGTGGTGGCACTGTATTGTACAGTTACCAGTCATGTACTCTGGTGTTTACTTTGTCCATGGTAGAGTCATCTTGGGTCCTAAAACCCATAACCGACCCAAATCGATCCAAATCATTTCTTACCCAAACACGATGTGCATAAATGTATTTTTTAAAAGAAAAGGCCAGACCCGATGAAATTAGAACCAAGTCCAACCCAATGATCCGCAGTCATTCAGGAAAAATCCCAGTGTCCTGCGGACTGATTTGGCCACTGCTTCATTACTTTGATTCATTTATTTACTTATTAGCCGTGTTGGAGGTAACGCATTACAAATAATGCAAATTACATAATAATATTACTTTTTCCAAGTAACTAGTAAAGTAACGCGTAATTGACAAGAAAATATCTGAGTGACTTTTTTCAAAGTAACACCAGATACATTTCCCCCCATTTATTGATTAAAGCTCTCCTGTCCTCATGTTGAGAGAAATTGTGAGTAAGATGTTACTTTAGTTCTAGAATAAATGTGAACATGCATTAATTCATCTCACTCACTAAAAAACAGATACAGTGTTCTTCAAAATGAATAAAAACTGTGAAATTCATCGCAAACCTGCAGTAATTAAATATGTTCAATTATACAAATATTTTTTTATGTATTTAATCCCATTTTATTAACCGATGTCTTTCCCACTTGTAATTCCAACTTTGTGGTGACGTTCATGCGTGTTCAGTTCATAAATACAATCTTTCCAGCATGACTTGAACGCACCATTAGTCAGGATAACGCCATATTTAATTTGTGACAGGAATGAAAAGTCTGTGTGGGACAAACGTGTCTTCAATGAACTGTATTGATGTTTAGCAACATACTAATTGTTCCAAATATCTTTCAGTAGACAAAAACTCTATAAATCACTTCTGAAAATGATGTGATCTAGAATGTTTATCCAGCTAAGGTCTATGTTTATCACAGTTCATATGCATTTGTTGAACTTTTTTGGTTAAAGACTGAATGCTTAGAACAAAATCATATACACTCTTAAAAATAAAGGTGCTTCAGGATGCCATAGAAGAACCGTTTTAGTCTACATGGTTCCATCAAGAACCTTTAACATCTGAAGAACCTTTCTATTTCGCAAAAGGTTCTTTGTGGCAAAATAAGGTTCTTTAGATTATAAAAAGGTTCTTTGACTGAATAATTCTTTGTGGAACCAAAAAATGGTTCTTCTATGGCATCGCTGTGAAGTACCTTTTAAAGGTTGTATCAGCGATTTCTAGCATGAAACATAAAGTGTCAAATTCAGCTGACCTTTCATCACGATCCGCTCGCTGCCTGCCCCATAAATTGTCTGTGAAAAAACCGCGTCTCTCTGGTCAGCCTAGGGTCCGAGATATGCCAAAAAAACAATCGGCACTACCAACCTTTCCACAGATAAACAAACAAACCAATCAGCGTCAGGGGTTTGGTGTTGTGGACTTTCGCTCCGCCTCCCTCACATCCCTGCACCAGTAGGAAAGTCCACAACACCAAACCCCTGACGCTGATTGGTTGGAACACTGTTTGTTTATGTGTGGAAAGGTTGGTAGTGCCAATTGTTTTTTTGGCATATCTCGGACCCTAGGCTGACCAGAGAGACGCGGTTTTTTCACAGACAATTTATGGGGCAGGCAGCAAGCGGATCGTGAAGAAAGGTCAGCTGAAATTGACACTTTATGTTTTAGGCTAGAAATCGCTGATACAACCTTTAAAGCACCTTTATTTTTAAGAGTGTATGCACACTTACAAGCATATACATTTCTATTTCTCTTTAAATACAGATATGAGATCCTTCTTAGTGTTAGTTGCTGCATTATTAACGGCGCTCTGGCGAAATAATATGTCCTATTATATTATCTGTCAACACTGACCAGTGCAATCTCAGCGATGAATTAATGCCTAAAGCCGATTATTTCTCTCCGTGAATAAGGAAGGCAATCATCACTAGAAATCAATGAAGAGGAAAATATCCCAGGCGCGGAGCAAATGTAACATGGCCTGCAGTAAACTCCTTCGCCTTTAACCTCTTTATTTTGCCTATATCTCTTTTATGGTTCATTATCATCATCAGATGTGATGTGAAAATCAAAGCTGCGGCTGCGAGCTCATCTTAGCCTGAGGTTTCTCTTCATTTCCGCTGGAGTTTGCTGACAGACGGACGGCAGGTAAGGCGGATTCTCTCTTATTCTCTGACCTCAGATCAGCAGTTTTATAACGCCGCTTTGTTTGCAGACAGTATCAGCGGGTTTATTTCCTCAGAGGTGCTTTCAGGGGACACGAACGAACGCAGGTTTGATGGGTGAAAAAGCTTCAGCGGGCGACCGTGTTTACACTCGGCAGCACCGACTCGTCTGAACTGATATGGAGCCATCAAAGATCATAAAACAGTCATATTCGGGTCCATTAAACAGCCGTATTTGGGTCCGCGAGGTGCTGAGTTAAATCCCGTTAAGATGAATTTCAGCGTAACGCGCCGTGATGTTTCACTTTCTTCTGAAAGCATAATGAGGGCAGAGATTTACACGGCGGTCTGTAATCACATCAGATTGCTCATCTGATATGGAGGCCTTCAGAAAGTTCACCTCCATTATGGGCCTGTACCGCTGGTAATGACATTGCGGCTGCGATCGTTCCCCTAGTAAGTTAATAACAAATATGAGGCCATTGATTAATGTCTGTGGTTGTTTTGCGCGTGTGCGCGCGTGTCTTCGACTACCAGTAAAATCTCTTGATATTACAGGTCATTTATCATCTCCCTCTGACATGCTCATAAAGCAGAACATACAGTAATTAATTTTGCCAGAGAGACACAGAGGGAGCGAGACAGACGCTGAGAGAGAGACAGGGATGAGTGAAATGGCAAACATTCGCTCCAAACAAACACACGGTTATTACGCTGTCACAAAAGTTTTAGCGCAGGCCTCACTCGCGTCTGATAAAACACCAGAAAGTGATTTTCACGTTCTGGAGGTGTCTGACAACGCATGAAGGAATCCATCAGCGGCGAGACATCGTGAAGAGATTTCACTCAGGAACTACAGACGTCGTCTATGAGGAGAGCGAGATCGAGAAAAACACACACGCCGACTTACAATGACAGCAGCTGACCTGAAAGAGAAAACTGACCACTTTACACTAATGTCAGCTTCATAGTGCTGAGAATGCAGTGTGTACTTGTGTAATCAATCACACTCTCGCACGCTTCAAACTAGAGATGCACCAAAACGAAAATTCTTGACCGAAGCAAGAAAATTAAACACTGGGCTGAAGGCCGATTACCGAACACGTTTTTTTCGTGTTTTTCCCACCAATTTTTTTCACCAATGTCCAGATATTGTACTCACCCGCTTGTCATCCAAGATGTTCATGTCTTTCTTTCTTCAGTCGTAAAGAAATTATGTTTTTTGAGGAAAACATTTCAGGATTTCTCTCCATATAGTGGACTTCTATGATGCCCGCGAGTTTGAACTTCCAAAATGCAGTTTAAATGCAGCTTCAAAGGACTCTAAATGATCCCAGCCGAGGAAGAAGGGTCTTATCTAGTGAAAGATTGGTTATTTTCTAAAAAAAATCATAATTTATATACTTTTTTAACCACAAATGCTGGTCTTGTCTAGGTCTGCATGTCCTCGGTGTATTCTGGTTCAAAACAGTTAGGGTATGTCAAAAAACTCAACTCAGATTGTCAACTTCAAAACTGTCCTACAACGCCGTTTTACCTTTTTTTGTAAAGGGCCTTTGACCTTCTTTGCACGTTTACTGGATCTGTACTTCTTTAGCAATGTAGGACGATTTTTAAGTTAAATTGAGACGACATACCCTAACTGTCTTGAACTGAAATACACAGAGTACACGCAGAGATAGACAAGACGAGAATTTGAGGGTAAAATGTATATAAATTGATCGTGTTGCTAGATGAGACCTTCTTCCTGCATTTAAACTACACTTTGGAAGTTCAAACTTGTGGGCACCATAGAAATCCACTATATGAAGAGAAATCATAAAATTGACCTCAAAAACGTAAGTAAATGTATCTGTAAATTTTTGTTCTTGAAGTGAACTTCTCCTTTAACAGAGTGTATAAAAACAATTTGTTAAAGGGTCCTTTTATGCCTTTTCACTTTTTCACTACTCTAATTAGTGTGTAATGTTAGGTTTGAGCATAAAAAGATCTGCAAGGTTACAAAGCTGAAAGTTCACTCTTCAAGGAGATATTCTCTTTAACAGGAAACATTTTTCAAGAACTATAACAAACGGATCGTTCTTCCAGATATTGTGATATCGCAATGTCCCTCATTTAAATAATCCCGCCCATGGCTGTGTTCTGGTTGAACTGCACTGGAGAAGATGAAGAAGACCACTGTCGTGGTTATGATAAGGGGCGTGCACTGCAAAAAATGCTTTTCTTACTTAAACTTTTTGTCTTGTTTCCAGCCAAAAATCTAAAAAATTCTTAAATCAAGAAGGATTTTCTAGATGAGTAAAAATTATTGTCTTGTTCTCAGAAAAAACAAGTAAAAATTAAGTGCGTTTTTGCTTTAAACAAGCGAAATAATCTGCCAATGGGGTAAGAAAAATAATCTTGTTTTCTGTTTGAAATAAGATTTTTTTTTCTTACCCCACTGGCAGATTATTTTGCTTGTTCTAAGCAAAAACTCACTTAACTCACTTCACATTTTGACTACATTTTTTTCTGAAAACAAAAAAAAAAAATTTTTTTTACTCGTCTAAAAAGTCTTTCTTGATTAAATTTTTTTTGATATTTTGGCTGGAAACAAGATACAAATCCAAGTAAGAAAAGCATTTTTTGCAGTGTGTCATTTCCAGCATTCGCTGTTCACCAATCACAACACACTAGGCCAATTAACCAATCAGAGCTCATTTCATAATTAATAAGGAGGGGCTTCATCGAAACAGGAACTAAACAGAGACAGAGAGGTGCTGCAATAATGTAAAATATGTGAAAATATTCCAGCCTGAAAACCTATTCCAGTACACCCCAAAACTAAATCAAGACTTTGCAAAAGGGCATAATAGGACTCCTTTCTAACTTTTTCAGTGCATTTTCACTTTGTCGAAGGATGGAAACTTGGCTAGTGAGTAACGACCCACAGCAAGCGCTGCTTTCGATAGATTTTATTTCATCCAACATGTGAAATTCCACGTTTTATCTGTAATTCCGTTTTTGCGGCGCTGTTTTGCAGAAATCATCAGGCCTCTGTACAGCGAGTCTGAGCCGTAATACATCACTGGATATGCGGCAGAAACACTTCACAAGATTGTGTTACCACACAGAAAATAAGCCTTCAAATATCACTGAGGGAAGATAAAAACGTCTTTTCTTGGCTTTCATATGAAAACGCTGCGCTGAGCTTTGAAGCGGGTGGGCCTGCTGAGGACACGAATGTTTTTAATCACGAGACGGCCTCCATTCACAGCGCAGCTCTGTAGAGCTCATCTGGAGAAGAGGACATTTGTTTGACACCATCTTTAAACACTACAGCATTCAAATACAGAGCCGCAATATTTATTTCGATAACCTTCGCCCCGCCGAGAGCGGCACGCCGAAAACAAGCACACGCCAGACTCCTTCACACTTCCTCAACAAACAGCAACTTACAACCCTGACGCCGTTTGTTTTCAGCCACTGAACATGTTCAGTCTGTGTTTGTCGGCTTTGTCGTGGGATGTTTGACTAGTTCCCACAAACCCTGATGTAATCTGACTTGACAATGAGGTAAGCGGTGCTGCCGACTTCACAAAAACAACCCTGCAATGGCCTCGACAATCGGGCCAACCTGAAGATCGCCTCTGAATCAGTGCAATCACAGGCAACATTCATCTTTAACATCAACACACAATGCATCTAATTAAGCTCATTAAAACATTAGTTCACTCACAAATGAACATTCTGCCATCAGGTTCTAAACAGATGTATTTTATCTAAAGAATTAAAAGTTCTATTCACATAAAAACTGACCAATGAAGTACATTGAGCTCAACGAATATGGCAAAGCGTAACATGCAATTTGACCGAAAAATTTAATGTTTTGAAAAAAAAAAAAAATTTGTTGCTTCATCGGAATGAGATTACACTTGCTGAATTTTGTTGCATTATCTATGATTCAGATATGTTAAAGGGTTAACAACAACAACAAAAAAAAGTCACACTTGGCTCCTTCACCGACATAGGAAATGAATGGGAAATACGAAAAAGTGCAATAACTGAGCTACAATTCAGCCACTGTACTGAAAAAAAAGTGTTCAGCAATCAAGGAGTGACACTCTAAAATATAAAGAGTATAAAACTGACAGCCACATACACACACAGAGAGAGAGAAATTAACTGAAGACTTCATCAGAGCAAATTTTGAGCATATGTGAAATAAAATAAATACATTTTTATGTTGTATTTTTTTTAAAGCCACCAGATTACACAATTCTCACTTAAAAAAAAGATTGTAAATGCTTTCACTTTATTTTAATGTGAAATGTTGCATTAATTGATAATAAAAAATAATAAATAATTAAATACCAAAAAATATTAAAATAAATAAAATTAAAATATGAATTAATTAATTCTAAAAAAAAATAAAATTATATAAATATTGCATGGCATCATAAAAACACCTCAAAATTCTAAATAATAATCCCAAAATATTATTGAACAAAAATGTATTCCATTGATTTTCCTGAAGAAAAAAAAAAAGTTACTTTTTAAGATTTCGGTTACTTTTGACCATCATCCAGAACTATTTTTGACTAGTTTATCCATGCTCTGAATGCTGGTGTTTAAGAAAATGGGAAACTCTATAAACTACACTCTTATAAAATAAAGGTTCTTTATTGGAATCAATGGTTCTATGACGAACCTTAACCAACTATGGAACCTTTCAAATACAGAAAAGGTTCTTTAGATTTTATTGGAATGTTCCTCAAAATGATTCTCTTAGGATCTGTTCACTGGAAGGTTCTTTGGTGAAGCAAAAATGGTTCTTCTATAGCATCACTGCAAAACACCCTTTTGGAACCTTTATTTTTTAAGAGTGTAGTCTATTGTGGAGCTTTTCTAGCCGTTTGCAGCTGGGAACAGCTATGTTTGGCCATGTTTCTGGACTCATCGGTGGCGTGTTTACAGGACAAACACACGAGGCTGAACCTCCTCGTCCTTCCTGCGTTCCTCACCCATTGGTCACGGCGGCGCTGTGGAACGCTGGGAAACGCGAGGGGCTCACAGGTGTTTCCCATTTCTAAATGTCTCAGTGCAGCGTGGTTTTAGGTGACAGGATGGATGTGCGGCGCTACGCCCCCCGCAGGCGTCTCTGACAGGCCGCCGCTCATGTTTATCTGCTGCATAAAACAGCGCGGATCACACTACAGCACATAGTGAACAGGGACGACATGTGTTTTTAACATCAGACCTTCTTCTGTACCATCATCATCCTCAACTAACAGAGAGCAGCATGTTCGTTTATTGGATTTTTTTATTTTTATTTTAGTTATTGATGAGTCAGAAAATCTTAAGATCAGAAGTGATGTACTTTTTTTGATCATTGTTCTGAATCCGATTACAGAGTATTTGACAAAAAAAGCTATTTTCTCAGCTTTTTGTTTAAAAAATGTTGTTGTTTCTCCCATGAAACTTGCCCACATTTAAGTGGTGATAAAAAGAAGGAATAAAGCTCAAATAAAACAGATTTGCTTTGTTTAATAGCAGACACTTTGTTCTTTCTGCTGATATATTTTATGTTCAGATATTAATTCAACAAGATATTTTGAGGGCCATGAAAATTTTGTAAAACTGGTCAAAAATGCTGATGGAAACCGGCAATAAAAAAAAATTAAAATTCCACCATGTTTAGTTATTATTATATTTTCAAATTAATTTTGTTTAATTTTAATTTTATTAATTAGCTTACATTTAATTTCATTTAATTTTCATTTTTGTATTAGATTTTTATTTTATTTTATTTTAGTTTTAGTTCAGTTTTTATTTTCAGTAATTTTAGTGCTTTAACTTAAATTAAAATTGACTAAAGCATGGATCTTGCCTACAAATGAGAGTAAATATATCACTATATAATGTTATATTTTTTATTTAATTTACCTTTATTTTTCACTTATTTTGTTTTGTGATTTATAATTTGTATTAGAATCTTTTATATAATATTATGATTTATAATTTTATACATTTATAATTTATTTCAGTTTTACTTTTAGTTTTAGTTCAGTTTTAGTTTTTATGCCCAACTAGTAATTTTATTGCTATAACTTTAATGTTTACATGTTTTTTTTTTTTTTTTTTCATATTTTGGCTTTATTTTGACAGAAATGTTAAAATAACCCTCCGGTAAACTATTTATTTAAGTCAATAAGTCTCTCTGAAACAACTTCCATTGTAAAAAATAAATAAATAAATAAATAAAACTGACATGCATGTATATTATCTTGTCTAATGAGAATAAATCAGCTCAATATTAGCATTAGAAATCAACACAGCATCTATTTAAAGTATTTTGTTATTGTGAAAAAAAAAGAATATATTCTACTAGAAAGCAATTGCTCCTCTTCTTTTGCTGCCTACACTTTTCTTTTGAAAATCACAAGCTCCAATCTGATTGGAGGAGTCACTTTCACACATTTATGTCAGTCCATGTGGTACCATGTTGTTGAATTTGACAAAGTTTGGGTCCCACTTTACATTAGGTGGCCTTAACTACTATGTACTTACATTTAAATTAATCATTTGGTACAATGTACTTATTGTGTACATACATGTTTTTACATTGTATTTATATATATATATATATATATATATATATATATAAAACTATATGTAATTACATTTGTAATGCAATGCAATATGACCACACTAAGTACATTGTACTTATTTTTTGATGTAAGTACATAACAGTTAAGGACCCCTGATATAAAGTGTGACCAAAGTTTGTCATATTGTAGCATCAAATCTTGGAAATATGTTTGCATTTTGATCGATACATTCAGTAGCAAGTAAACTAGTTATCTTCATGGCATACTGTGCTTTCTGTCAGTCAAATAATTGCACTTTTTTCAGTGCATGTCTTCATTATTGTGCTTTTTGGTAGCGTTACATGTCATTCAGATGGTCTCATCTTGTACAAGCGGTAAGTCTTCCTTAAAATGATCTCCAATATGGACCTGACGCTATGCATGGGAATTTCTATGTGTAATAACACCAGCACAATGTCGTGAGCTTTCACCATTTGCGCATCGCTCGCTTTCAACGCGAGGGCAAAGCGTCGTCCGCGCAGGAAATGGTGAGCGCGTGACATTGACGGCTCTGTAATTCTACCTACGTGATTGACTTTATGACGGCTGGAGTGACACAACCAGTCGTTATGCTTTCACGCCGTGCCCAAAGTTTCCTGTGAGAAAGAGTGGAGAAGCGGGCTTGAGGAGGAGGGCATTTGTTGACACCGCTGGGAAGCCGCTCACCTCCCCACTTTTAATGGCACAGAATTACAGGCCTGGCTGGAAGGCAACAACTGGCTTAAAACACAAGATGTTGACAGGAATGACACGGCCACTTTCCGGGCTCCATTAGAGGAGCCGGCGGACCCCCCCCCCACGGCTCTTAAAGACCTGACGTGGACGTCCCGCTCCTCCTCCTTGACCATTATCCTCTGACACCTCTTATTTTCATATTGACACGCGTTTAGAGCCATCAGGAAACCGGGCCTCCTGAGCGAGAGCTAGAGAAATGTGCCATGCGCTTTCACATTCACTGCACGCTTTTAATAATAATAACAACATGAGAACGAGACAAGCAGATGAGATTCATCCAAGAGAGAAAACAACACAGATACAGCTACAAATCTAGATATGTTTCTTACTTTTGACATTCTCCAAATTCGTTAAATTTTTTTTAAGTTATTTTTTTTTTCCAAATTCCATTTTAATTTTTAAACTTTTTTGATAGTTGATTTAAATTTGATCAATCATAAAGCATGACTAATTAATTCAAATCATTAAAACATATACAATTTCACATCAGTTTATTAGTTTTAGCATGTCTAATTATTTTAATACAAAAAAAAAAAAAAATTAACAATTATTCTTAAAATAGCCTTATGAAATGTTTTTTTTTTCCTGCTCAGAAATTCAAATGAAGGCATAAAACATTATTTTAATTTATCATTTAATTATTGAAAATTGAACAAACTTTTTTTTGGCAAACAAAGGATTTACTATTCAGATTAAAACATTTAAGTATGTTGTGTGATTATTCCTTAAAAAATAATGTTTCTTTCATTTTAGTAATACTAAAACTGAAGAATAGTAATATATTTCTGGTACAAGTTAAACCAGACTTTTATTTTGATGGATTGCCTTGAGTACTTTTACGGCTCTGTGTGTAGATGATATGATGCTAGTTTTACTCAAATGAAATGGTAAAATGCTCATGAAGTGACCCTCAAAGCAGTTCTGGAGAGTTGTTCATGTATTTATGTCCTCATGTAGTGAAACGCCAGATGCTGAAATCACTGTTCTAGTAAAAAAAAAAAAAAACATGCGTTCATACAGAGACATACAGGATTTATATTTAAATTATATTTTTGCAGCCTTATATTTACAGATAGTCTATATCGCATTGATATATATTGATTTGAGTGCAATGACCTACTTTTGATTAATTCAACCAAACTTTGACAAATTCCACGATTCCGTCCACATTCCGAAGTCATAGGGCCCTATCTGTATGAGTGGCTTGTATGCAATTGCATCGATTACTTTAAATTACAATACTAAATATGCATTTGTGAAAGCCAAGTTATCTGAATGCGTGCGGATTCCGGTGTCATTTGCTTTGTACAAAAACAGTCTGTTATGCTATGTGGTACTGCAAACTAGTCTTTGTCATTCTTTCATTTTAATGTATCAATACAATCATAAAACACACTGTTTTGTAACGCAAACTAGGGCTGTTCAATTCATCGAAATTCGGTTTCGATTTCGATTTCTGCTTCAAACGATCATGAAAATGCAGTAATCAAAATGAAACAATTATTGCGTCCCCTTTCCACTGGTGCACTTCGCTCCTCCATAAAAGCCTAATTTCACATGCAAATCAGCAAAATCACGTAACTTGACTTTCATAAAACGGGACGTGCTTGATTTATTAATGTTTATTTGATGTTGTGTTTATAATAGTGCATAAGAAAACTTGCGCTGTTCTGTGTATGCACTCAAGGTGCGCCTAAAAGCTCAAATACACGCAATAACATTTCAAAATGAAGCGCTTGGTGATTATTCATCAGTTCTGTCTTAAATGACCATAAACAGTTGAGAATGAAAACACGTGTGTAACAGTATATTGGACCCGTGTGGTACAGCGACAACACATAATATTCTTTCTGCCGTCTCTGTGCCTAATAACAATAAAACGTAAAAATACAAAGAAAAATCACTCACTCAATGCTCTTGAATGAAGGACGTTTGTAGTTTTAATAAGAAACAAAGCATGTTAAACTATTGCAGTGAAGACCCTGTTTTAATTTACATTCAAATAATTACATTCAATTCTGTAGTATTTTTAGACTACTTTAGATTTGCATAAAAATATTCAGTTTTTTTAAAGCAATATTTTTTCTCACTGTATTGCTATCTTTAAATTAATCACTAAATAGAGTTTTGGACCCTGTGATAATCTTTAAATAATCGTGATTACAACATTGACCAAAATAATCGTGATTATGATTTTTGCCAAAATCGAGCAACCCTAACGCAAACAGTTTCACAGTACTGCATGTTGTTATTTTTCTAATAATTTCCCTATAGCGGCTAATTAATCAGACTGCGCTGTAAACTAGTTGGATGTTTTCCTCTCTTACGCTGTGGTCTCTCTTTTCCAAAGCGCTCATAGATGTCGACTGCATTCTCAATGACATCATGAGCACTTTCCTGAAAATCCCTGGATGCAGGGACTGTATGATTGTAAACTCTGGGCCGGGGCGTGAAACGCGTCCCTGAGCTCCGCTCCAGAGTCTGGGGGTGTAGATCAGTCTGACAGCGGGGCGAACCCACCGAATCTGACGCCCAATGAGCGCAGTTGGATCCCACCCGCTACCGCGTGTCTCTGAAGAGCGGATAATCCATAATTACAGCAGCAGAGATTAGTTACTCTAAAGCCCCATGAATTTCACTCGCATACAAGAGCGAGTGAATTCACCCTCAGCAGCTGCGACGCATGCGCATAGGAGATGCTCACGAGGAAGGTTTGAGCGTTAAGGGCAGACACTGCAGGCAAAATGCTATTTTTTCCATGTACCTGTCAAATTTGAGATTTGGGGCTTTTTGTTTTTTTCATAAGTGTTTTTTCAGACTAGTGGAAAGAAAACACCCAAAAGACACTATTAAGTCTTTTCTTTTATTGCACTTTATCTATTTGTGTCAATAGATTTCAATTATAACACATATTTTTAAAAGCCAAGAGTTTTTTCTCCTACACGGAGCCATAAATCTCCACTTCAGTAGCACTTACACACACCTAACTTAGCATTTCTATTCCTGTCTATACACTGAAGGTTTGTGCAGAGGGGTTTGTTCATATATAATTTGCTTGATTTTATACAACATTTTATTCCTCCAAAAAAATGTTAAAAAATATAGTGTTTCCTGTCTGTTCTACGTTTTTCTGAATTATGGAGTGACAAAATGAGATCCCCAAAATCTCCTCGGTAAAAACATTTGACTCTAATATGTCAAAAAAATTAAACAAGAATTTTAAACTGACTTTATCCAGTGTTTAGATTTTTGATGTATGCAAATTAATGCATATTTCATTAAATAATGGCTCATTTGCATATTTTTGCACATTTTAGAAAACTGTAATACAAAAAATGTTTTAAATTATCAATGTAATCAATCAACTGGGTTAGTAAGGTGATAACTATTAGTGTTTTTTTACCTGCAGTGTCTCGCCTTTGCACACTTGCACGCTCTTGCACCCTCTTGCAGGTAAAAACACATGCATCAGTTTATTAGTTTTAGCATTTCTAATAATTTGAATGCATAAAATAACAATAATTTTTAATTCAAGTTCATTCTTAAAATAGCCTTCTGAAAAGTGTTTTTCATTATCAGAAATTCTGTGTTGTGTATTTAAATGTGTCAAATGAAGGCATAAAACATTATTTTCATTTATCTTTTAATTATTGAAAATCAAGCAAACTTAATTTTTTTTGGCAAACAAAGGACTTACTATTAAAATTAAAATATTTAAATAATGTTATGTGATTATTTCCTAAAAAATAATGTTTCTTTTATTTTAGTAGTAGAATACTGAACAATAGTAATTTGTTTCTGGCACAGTTAAACCAGACTTTCACTACAAAAAAACAAAAAACAAAAAAAAAAACAAGCAAAATAATCTGCCAATGGGGTAAGAAAAAAAAATCTAATTTCAAACAGAAAACAAGATTCTTTTTCTTACCCCATTGGCAGATTATTTTGCTTGTTTCAAGTAAAAACTCACTTAATTTTGTTTTTTCTGAAAACAAGAAAATATTTTTTTTACTTGTATAGAAAATCTTAAGAATTTTTTGATATTTTGAAAAGCTTTTTTATGTGTTTATTTTGATGGATTGCTTTGCGTACCTTTACAGTTCTGTGTATATGATATTAGCTAGTTTTAAAATGGTAAAATGCTCATGAAGTGACTCTGAAGAGCAGTTCTGAAGATGTTGTTCATGTATTTATGTCCTCATGTAGTGAAACAGCAGATGCTAAAATCATAGTTTTAGTAAACGACACTCACGTGGAAGGTTTGAGCGTTCATTTGCACGCTTGCACTTGCAGGTAAAATCACATGCATGCTGGCAGATAAACATCATGCATTCATTTGTAAATTTGACCAGTCATTTCATCAGCAAAAACCAGCATCCGTAGGAAAAAAAACAAAACAAAACAAGCAATGACAGCGTGTGATGTAACAGGAAAGATTTTAGATTTTGCACACTTTCTGCCAAACACACACAGACCAACATCAAACTCACACAAAGGCATAATGTGAAGAGGAATTAGGTTTTGTAGTCATGCGTGATTGAGGCTGAGCTCAGACGCGCAGCTCATTAGCGGCCGTGATGGATGAGCTGCTGTCACTCATTAAATATCACACTCTTAATGCTGTTTGTGTGTTTATTATCAGCCGCACAATTAGCACACCATGGTCAGGGCGCTGGAGTATTTTTAGACTGGGTTTGATTTCAACCTGAGATGACATGAAAAGAGACGTCCCACTAGATCTCTGGATTTCTTTTTACAGTCGGAAGAATAAATTACTCATCCTTAAATTTAGAAGTGCTTCCCATTGTGAGGGAAAATTCATTTCTATGCTTTGAAAGATCAAATGCAGGACTATTTGTGGCTGAGCAACTTGCTATTTTTACACACTTTTTTCACAAACTGCTATTTACAAACTAACTTTTATAAAAAGCATAGACGTTTTAATAGCGATTGACATGTGACTGCTGCAGAATTAGCATCAAAACTCATCAACAACAGCGTAGATGAATAACAGCAGGTTCACGGCTTCACGTCCGTCAGGACTCTGACATTTGCTGGTTTTATCAATCGAATTGTTTATTTTAATTAAATTCAATATTGAGTTCTGATAATGAAATGTAAATGGAGTCCTATAAATGATCAAAATAAAGCAGGTGTGTATAATTAGATGTATCTATTGGAGAGTGACAGAACAATTAGTTTTACAATTAGCTTCATATCTGGACACTGTCAACAAAAGTCAACCGTTCTCCAAAAGTGCAGAAAGTACAAAGGTTTAATTAAAGTACAATTCAGATCTCAATTAATGGAGTCTGTCAGAACGCAGAGAGAATATATGGAGAGAAAGACAGAGAGAGAGAGAACAGTAATACTTCATAACGCTTCAGCTGTGTGTCTATCATATGAGATCACTGATAAAACCACACTTACTTTTACTGTTTCAGTATTTTTTTTTTCAGAAAGAGATTCTTTTATTCCTTAAGGATGCATTACATTGCTCAAAAGTGACAGTAAAGACATTATTAATGTTACAGAAGATTTCTATTTCAAATAAATGCTGTTCTTTTGAACTTTCTATTCATCTGTGAATCCTGAAAAATAAAATGTATCACAGTTTCCACGAAAATATTGGCCAGCACAACTGTTTTCAACACTGATAATAATCAGAAATATTTGTTGAGAGGCAAATCAGTATATTAGAATGATTTCTGAAGAATCATGTGACGCTGAAGACTGCAGTAATGTTGCTAAAAATTCAGCTTTGCATTACAGAAATAAATTACATTTGAACAGATATTCACATAGAAAACAGCTATTTTAAATTCTAATAATATTTCACATTTTTACTGTTTTTCCTGCACTTTTTATCAAATAAATACTACCTTGGTGAGCAGAAGAGATATTACTTACCACAAACTTCAGAACATTACTGTATGACCACTGCTATAATAAATCAGACACAGAAATCTGGACCACAAAACCAGTCATAAGGGTCAATTTCTTTGAAATTGAGATTTATACAACATCTGAAAGCTGAATACATAAGCTTTCCATTGGTGTATGGTTTGTTAGGATAGGACAATATTTTGCTAAGATACAACTGTTTGAAAATCTGGAATCTGAGGGTGCAAAAAATAAAAATATTGAGAAAATCGCCTTTAAAGTTGTCTAAATGAAGTTCTTAGCAATGCATATTACTAATCAAAAATTTGGTTTTGATATATTTGTGGTAGGAAATTTACAAAATATCTACACGGAACATGATCTTCACTTAATATCCCAATGATTTTTGGCATAAGATACAATGTATTTTTAGATATTGCTACAAATATACCTGTGCTACTTAAGACTATCACACAGTCTGTCAACATGAAATCAAAACACTTTCTTTTATTTCAGGTCTTACTGTGAACAAAAGCACTTTCTTACAGCTGATGTCATCGATCCCTTTATCAACCACATGCATTTACATCCATAAATCAGAAATACGTCTCATCATGGATTGCAAATGCTGCTTCATGTGGACTTTACAGCCTGGACTCAGACTCTCTCCCATTGTAATATTTGTCCTCTGACAGATTGGAAATCATGCAGCGATTGTGTCATTATTTTGTGTAATTCTATATGCATATATATCTCTGTTAGTGTAACGCTGCCCAACACAACACAGGAGACACCTTCAGTTGAAGGACGGCACCCTTTCAACAAGCCAGAGATATTTATAGTCACTCAAAAACAAGCGAGACAGGAATATAAAAGGATGTAAATAAAAATATAGAAAAAACGGCTTCTCTGACGGGCTGTCATGCTGCTGAGAGCTGATGCAGAGAGCAGCGCTTCGCTGCACACCGAGGCACTGAGATGAAGAGAACCAAACAGACACGCGTGTGTTTCTATATGTTCCTAAAGCTGATATGTTTAGTGTATTTACGCTCTCAATGACTAAATGCTATTAGTGTGTTTAACCAGCAGGTTTGAGGTCAGAGTTCAAGCACTGATCCGCACACACTCGTGAGGTTCGGGATGATCAATGAGATGCATATGTGTGTGTTAGAACACTAACAGAGCTGACAACAGCTGGGAAACTACAGCACATGCTCATATTAACAACACAGTAAAATCATACATTAACGTGCAGTACTCAAAAAAATCAGACTGCACTTCGCTTACAAATAAATAATGTCTTAAATAGTGCTTTAGTGTTATGAGATGTGCAAATTCATATTCAGTAAAACGCATAATGATATTACTTTTAGAATTCATTCAAAAGATCATTTTAAAAAGCCCACAGGGATTTTTAAAATAAGAAAAAATACATTTAGAGTTTGTTGCAAAATCAAAAGTGCATGTGATAAAGCTAAACTAAAAAAGTCTGGAACTGCAATGCTTCAGTTTTATGAGATGTATAAACTCATATTGCATATTTTAACAGTGGCATTAATTTTAGAATTTAGTTTAAAAAGACAACTTAAAAATGTTCTCAGGGATTTTAAAATAATAAAAAATACATTTAGAGTTTGTTGCAAAATCAAAAGTGCATGTGATAAACCTGAAATAAAAAAGTCTGGAACTGCAGTGCTTCAGTATTACAAGATGTGCAAACTCAAATTGCATATTTTAACAGTTAAACCCATAATTGCATTCACTTTAGAATTTAGCTCAAAAAGACAACTTAAAAATGTTCTCAGGGATTTTTAAGTAATAAAAAAATCAAAAATGCATCCTACAAAACGGTCAATTAATGGGATGCATCGCAACAGAAAAACTGTATCTCTCTCTGTGCTTTTGTCCCCAGCGTCGGTCCTGGCAGCCGCGTCTCTCTGTGCATGTGTGTAATGAATAATGATAGGGCTGGTAAATGGCTAATGAATGAATCCAGTTTACATTTGAGTGATAGAGCTCTCGTTTGATTGGTCTCCCAAGAGGCCGCAGCACTAGAGACCGCCCTGCCATCCTCTATAGCCCCTTTAATTGGTCATTTGACATGAGTAACCTGACTGCACATCCGTGAACTGTCAGCCGAGACGTTTAACCCCCCGCAGAAAAACCCTGAGAAGGAAATAATAACAACAAAAAGAGCAGCACATGAAGAGGCACATTAATGATCGATTGGAACCAAAGCGGAGACCAGAGAATGAACACATTCATGCATATCACTTTACAACAGTAATTCTGCAGGGCTTATTCTGAAAATCAGCCATATTTACCTAGCAAACCTGGTGTAGTTCCTCTCAGCGTTTTAACACAAGAGCATAGACAGTCCAGTGACACATTTACTGCAGCTCAACACACACCAGCACACATTCACACATAAATGTGCTCCAAAATATCAGTGTTTGAAAGCACACACACACACACACACACACACACACACACACACACACACACACACACACACACACACACACACACACACACACACACACACACACACACAGGCAGGTCAGAGGCAGAGGCAGAGGCAGAGGTCCAGTCAGCGGCTCACAGTGCTGCGGACGGCCAGCAGGGGACAGTAGTAAGTTACGGACGGATGGAGGCGCCTGCAGGAAAACTGCAAACAAAAGACTTTCTTTGTTGCTCCAGATAATGAAAGAATGCCGGAACAGCTACTTCACAAAAGATCCGCACAACGCGCCGGCCAATAACACACAGAAACAGCCCTGAATTTATAAGATCACACCGAACGCAAACCGCAGGATAATACGAGCTGCAGAAACACAAAAACACTTCATATTCCCAGTGGAACGACTGCACAGGCAGTCAAAGTACATCTCGCAGAAATAAATAAATAAAAAATACAAACATTTGCATCAGTTTTATTCCCTGGCAGGAGCTAGGCGTATACTTCACACAACTTACCCGGAATATGTGGAAATAGACACTGATGTCTGAAAACCAACAAACACAAATATGCAATATTTATTTTCTAGTCCAAAAGGAAAGTAAACAAAGAAAAACAAACATTGGAAATGATGGAAATATTTCACAATTATTTGTTCTTGTGGAACATCAATAAACAGCATCGCTTCTGTCTTAACATCACACACACACACACACACACACACACACACACACACACACACACACACACACACACACACACACACACACACACACACACACACACACACACACACACACAATATAAACAATCACACAGCAAGTGTTCATTTTCTTGTAGCTAGAATTTACATTTCTTCATCTACAAACAGGGGGAATTATAAATTGTGAAATTAGAAGATTAGAATTTTTTGTATATTTTAATACATTAATGCAAAATTGTATAATAAATAAATATGTGCATAAAAATGTTGCACTAATGCAAAATGCAAAATTCAAAATGCAAAAAAAAAAAGTGACAAAAAAATAAACATTTAATTCATATAAAATACTGAATTACTTTAAGGTCATTTGACAGTGAATAATATGAAAGGAAGAGATCCTGAAGCACACAGCAAAATGAATGTGTGTCTATCAGTTTATGAATTCGGGAGAATAAACATATCAATGAAGGTGTATATTAATATCCAGTGTGCTTTATTTTCCCGACACACACACAGAGACAGAGCTGAGTGGCACTGGGTCGCTTGTGTTTCTGTCTGTTAAAATAATGAGTGTGTTATTATGAGCTGCAGTGTTTGTGTCGGTGTTGTGGCGCGTCGTTCGCCGCGGCTGCTATCAGCGCCACTCTTCAAATACAAACACATTTGTCAGAGTTATTGACCTTTATCTCTGCACTTTCTTGACAGCCTTCTCCAGTTATTGACAATACAAACACAGGGCAAAGCATAACCTTTCATTTAGCCACCCGTCTGCCTCTCTCTGTCTGTCTCGCTCTCGAAATGTGTTTAAATAAGACGCCGCACAAAGCCCCGGCTCATATCTGCCATTTTTCTCTCCTTTAGATTTCACTGGATAATGTCATTAGAAAGATACAATGCCCCAAATCTTCAATCACGCTGTGACACGGCGAGGGCTGTTTGGCTGTTTGTTTGCTCGCCGTGTCACCAATATCACGGGTTTTCAATCGCTCATGCAAACATATCAAGCACAAAAGCTTATTGCACCAGTGCAGGGAAAGAAAGAAAGAAAGAAAGAAACACTATTGCAGGGGCAGATGTGAAAGAATGTAATCGAATACTCCTGAAAGTCCAACCTCTGATGCTAATAGATTCATTTACTGAGCTTAAAAAGCCATGCACAATGAAGATAAATGAGTGAAAACACTCTAACGATGGTCCTGAGGAATGACCGCGTGCGTAAAACACGTGCATCTCCTTCAGAGACTAACGCTGCGTGTTCGACGCTCGCCGTTAATCATCACCAAACAAAGACATCAAACAATATTTGATAATGAGAAAAATGCCTCCAGGATATTAGAAACCATGGCGGAAAAGGAAAAAGCCCAGCGTGAGGCGTGACGACACACACACGCTCGCTTATTAATGATACATACAAATGTTATTTTGTCAATTCCTCTTTTTTAGCACCGATTATGATATAAATCTGCAAAGATGGACCTCTTTTTTTATTTAACCCTTCTGTGTTCAAAAGAAGGTCACACTTAGGTGCAAAATGGACAAAAATGCATACAAATGTAAAAAACTGCATAAAAATGTCATACAAATATGATTTTGTTTTCCACTTTCACTGATGTCGATGTTTTCACCAGCATCTGTTCTATCCACAGATATCAAACATTCATTCATTTTCAGAATTGTAACCCTTTAAATACTGGTATGTTTAAATAATGCCACAGGTTTTTTTTTTTATGAGTAAATGAAAAATAGTTAATTTCCATATACTAAATGCTAAGCAGATTTTTTTTTCTTTGCTTATTAGATTCTTGGGTGTGTCAGTGAAGAACAACAACATTCATTTTCAGGCATTTATATTTGTTATGTAGTGTTAGATTTGTTTTATTTTTATGTATATGCTAAATTTGAAAAAATGGCACAATCTAGTAAACAATGGTAAAAATGTACAATTTGAAGCCTTGCAGATAGAACAAATGCCTATTAGCAAATATTGCATTATTTTATAGTCAAATGCCCCTGGGTTAAAAAATTGCAGTTTTAATGGGTTTCAATGTGGACATTTTTGTCTTTAAGGTCCTGAGTGTGAGTGTTTTTGTACGGAGGGTAAAATTGATTTTTTTTTAAAGGAAATGAAGGTGAAACATTAAAAATTTCAATAAAAATAAACACCTGAGCCAAAATGTATGCAGTTGGCATTAACACACGCACACTTATAACAAAAAACAAAAGTGAAATGGACAAAAATGTCTATAAGGTCACACAAGAGTTAAGGACAAAAATGTCCAGATTGAAACCCATTAAAACTGCAATTTTTTAACCCAGGGCCATTTGACTATAAAATGATGCAATATTTGCTAATAGCCATTTATTCTATCGGCAAGGCTTCAAAATTTACATTTTTTCCAATTTTTTACTAGATTGTGCCATTTTTTCAAATTTGGCATATATATTTAAAAAAAAAAAATCTAACACTACATAACAAATATAAATGCCTCAAAATAAACACCTGAGCCAAAATGTATGCAGTTGGCATTAACACAGGCACGCTTATAACAAAAAACAAAAGTGAAATGGACAAAAAATGTCTATAAGCTTGCATAATGTTGATTCTCATAAGTTCTCATCTCCACATCACAAACGCAGAAATGCATTTCCCCCAATGTTGTGGAGGTTTTTGTCAGAGTAATTAGTACTTTGGCGTTTCGGCGGGGCGGCCCTTTTCTGCGGTCCGTCAGGCCGCCGGGAGGTTGGGATCTGATTGACGCGCCGCTGACGCTTCGCAGGAATCAAAGGCGGCTCAGGCAACCCGGTCGGCTCGACAGCATGCGCCGTTACTTCAGTCATGCAAATTGCACCCGAGCTTCCCCTTGACAGAGATTAATGAGCTTGAGCCGCAGTCTTTGTTTCGGCGCGCGGCCATTTAGTGTGAAATGCAATCCAAAAATATTATCTATCCCCAATTAATCCAGCAAATTTGCTCATACCACACATGTTGTTTGGGCCAATTTACAAGGATGGGGGAGGATGTCGCGAGCACAATTGCATTTAATTACTTGCCATCTAATTACGTTCATTAAAAGCTAATAAAATAAATGAGTGAAGCAGCTTTAAAATCTCAGAGTCTTGTACTCTTTCATGTGAAATATAGCTGTGGGATTTCAGGGGCGGCGGCGATATGACGGATAGAATTTCCCAGCGAACACTGCAGCCATTTGTGCTCGAATCCACGTGAAACCATTGAGAGCCTGTCGTTTAAGAAAACCTCACGCTATCGACTTCAGATGACAGTCAAAAAGAGCTCAGCAACATCACGGAGGGTTTCACTGGACCGAATATAATTACCTCCAACCGCATTATGAGGGGGAAAAAACAACAACATCAACCTGGAATCCTGAACACTGCTCTATGGACAGAACCAGCTACTGTATAAGAAAAGAACATCCAGCTTTCTATTTAATTATGAAAACACTATTTCTGAATGTTCTGCAAACGCTCAAAATGTCATATTTTAAAAATGTTTTCTTGGTTATGAGAACGTTGGAGAAAAATATCAAGGGAACATTCTAGGGCCAAAAATATTACTTTTTTTTTTCTTTTGATATCATACAACATCAATATTTATCATGATATTCTTTTACCATTATTAGGGAAGGAAATTATTCACACGTGTTAGAGCTTGAAAAAGAACTTGTTTGTTAATAATTCAACTGCACAGAGTTAGATACCTTTTAATTTAAGGCTGTTTTATTTTTCCCTAAATTTTGTGTTTTTCATTTTATTTATTTATTTATTAAATATATCATCAAAAAATGGTTTCTAATGAAATAAACTAATAAAACTTGAACAATTTAATCCTTTTAGAAAGAAAAGGCAGTAACACTTTACTCAAAGCCTTTATGTGTAATGCATTATAAAGAGTTATTAAAGGGTATAATGCTTTATAGGTATTCATAATGTGCATTGTAAAACATTATAACTTGTCATGAATAATTCTAACAAATGTAAAATGCTTATTTAAAACTGTGGTTACAATTAATCATGGGATTGTATGATGCATTACAAGGTGTATTACAAGTCATAATTAATGCATTAAAACTCTTTTTATAATGCATTAAACATAAACTCTTTAAGTAAAGTTTTACCAACCAAATAAAAATATAACAATTAACATTGCATTTTATTTTTGTCGAATAGGATGCTGCACAACAGAATACAAAGCAATATCTTTCTTAAAAGAATAATAATTATAATATTACTAATGATAAAATGAAGTATAAAAGTAATATATTTCTGTCATAATTTCTTAAAATAAAACCAGACTCTGGTGAAGATCTGTGAGTTTCTGTGTGCATCTGATGATGGTTTTTCTCAAAGTAAATGGTGAATTGCTAGTGACTCTCAGAGCATCTCTGGAGATGAAGTTCATATGTTCATGTGGTTATATATTGAGACGCAGATGCTGAAAACTCTGTGAGCATCACAGGTGTTTGAATTTGTGTTGTTCATGAAATGATGGCACTCACATGGAATGAATGTTCTTTAAATCATTTGAAACAGACAGCACATAGTAACATTTGAAAAATGTTAAATCAACATCCAACTAAGATGTTTCAGAAAAACGTTCCATGAAAGATGTAGAAATAACACGTTTGTGCTAACCTTTTTTTTCAATGTATCAAAGACCCGATAACTTTGAATGAACATTCTATTAATGTTACTGGACGAACGTTTGTGCATAATGTTGAGAGAACCTTCCCAGAACATTCAATGCTAATTAAACATGATTCAAATGACTAAACTAGCCTAAAAAAATACATTTTAGAAGTGGGTTGTGTTTCATAGGCATGAGGCTGATGTGAGCATCCAGTGTGTGTGTGTGTGTGTGTGTGTGTTGAGGTAAAACGGTGTCATTATAAAGCTCTATGGTGGCGTGTGCGACAGCAGCCATGCAAAGATCAGTGCAGCGTCTCCTAGATATCAAAGTACAACATGCTTTGCAAATTCACCTCCTACTGAGCGCCGGCTGCACAGCTGGTTAACGGCGCTGCGTGTTCCACTGTTTACATGCGGCCTCACAAACCTCTCTGCCTCAGCACACACACACACACACACACACACACACACACACACACACACACACACACACACACACGTTGGGTTTACATGTTTTATGGGGACATTCCATAGGTGTAATGGTTTTTATACTGTACAAACCGTACTTTCTATGGCCCTACTCCTAAACCTAGCCCTCACAGGAGATTGTGCACACTTTTACTTCCTCAAAAAAACTCATTGTGCATGATTTATAAGCCTGTTTCCTCATGGGGACCTGAGAAATGTCCCCACAAGGTCAAAATCTACTGGTATTCCTATCCTTGTGGGGACATTTGGTCCCCATAACGTGATGAATACCAGGTACACACACACACACACACACACACACACACATACACACACACACACACACACACACACACACACACACACACACACACACACACACACACACACACACACACACACACACACACACACACACACACACACACACACACATACACACACACACACACACACACACACACACACACACACACACACACACACACAAACATGGCAGCTCCTCCAAGCGTCACATTCCCCTCTGATCCGCTTTTACAGCCATTACATTCTCTGATTTTATCTTCGCGAGCATTGCCGTACACTGATCCTTTGATTCCGGAGCACGCGCGGCTTCCTCTATCCCTGATCCTCAGATACCTGTGAGGCTAAACCCATTCCACGCGGCCTGACCTCCGCTTTTCCAGCAATCAGCTCCACGCCGCCTCAGGACCCCAGATGTCTATCTGCTTTTGTCCTGGACCCAAAGGAAACGGCCCCCTTTCTCCAGCCGGAGCTGAGGATCGCTCATTGATTCGGGAATCAAAGGTCACGTGCTCGTATCTCACGCCGCGCCTCCTTACGGACACTGGATTACTCACCAAATACATTTAGGCCAGGCTGTTATCAGAACTGCCTTTCATTTGGTGAAATAGAATTTACCAGTCTGAGGTGAAACTCGGGTGACGTTTATTTGGTCATTTGAACACGGGGCTTTATGTCGAGGCAATTACAGTCTTGTACTGTGAATATTGTGTATAATAGTGAATCAGCATGCAGTCAGAATGCAATAGTTCAAACTCACGTGAAAAGAGTCCGTGTCGACTCATGCGTGCTCCCTCCGTGTGTCTCCTGACAATTCTGAAAGAGTGAAAAGAGAAAAAGAAAGTCGTGGAAATGTACAGTATTAACACAGTCAGAGCTTTAACAGTGGAATGAAATGCATTGACCATTGGAGCAATTTATCATAAGACTAAAATAAAGACTAAACAACTCTTACTGATTAACTGAGTGGAAAATATGTCAGAATTTCTAGCTAAATTGCATTTCAAATGCAATATGATTTTCAGATGGGTTGTATCAAATGTTAAACATGTCAGTTTGTAGTTTTTAGAATTCAACATCAAATATTATAAAGAATGCGTTTTCTCTAAACATTGAACGCTCATATGTGACCCTGGACCACAAAACCAGACTTAAGTAGCACGGGTATATTTGTAGCAATAGCCAAAAACACATTGTGTATGTCAAAATTATCGATTATATTGTCTTTATGCCAAAAATCTTTAGGATATTAAGATCACATTCCATGAAGATGAGCTTTAACAGTGGAATGAAATGCATTGACCATTGGAGCAATTTATTATAAAGTAGCCCTTAAAATAAAGACTAAACAACACTTACTGAATAACTGTGCGGAAAATATGTCCGAATGTCTAGCTGAATTGCATTTTAAGTTTCAGATTGTTTATATCAAACATTAAACATGTCAGTTTGTAGTTTTTAGAATTAAATATAACAATTTATAAAGCATGTTTTCTATCATATGTGACCCTGGACTACAAACCCAGTCATAAGTTACACTGGTATATTTGTAGCAATAGCTAAAAATACATTGTATAGAAAAAATATATATATATATATATATATTTTATGCCAAAAATCATTAGGATATTAAGTAAAGATCATGTTCCATGAAAATATTTTGTACATTTCCTACCATAAATATATCCAAACTTAATTTTTGATTAGTAATATGCATTGCTAAGAACTTCATTTGGACAACTTTAAAGGTGATTTCATCAATATTTTGATTTTTTTGCACCCTCAGATTCTAGATTTTCAAATAGTTGTATCTCAGCCAAATATTGTCCTATCCTAACAAACCATACACCAATGGAAGGCTTATTTCAGCTTTCAGATGATGTATTAATCACAATTTCGAAAAATTGACCCTTATGACTGTTTTTTTTGGTCCAGGGTCACATATATATGCTTATGCTGCTCGACACAATATTCCCCTCAGGTTAAAAATGTAACTTGTTTCTATACAAACTAGTAGTTATAGTAAATAAACTCCTTCTTTTGTAATTTGACTGAAACTGAATCTGAAAGAGATAAATTGTCAAGTTAATTACCGTTTCGTATGATTTCTTCCTATCATGTTATACCGATGAATCTATAATAAATCACTCATCAATTATTTCTCCTCAGACCAACAGCAAAAACCGCGTCAAGTTCCTCCAATCAGCTTCAGCTGTACTCAGTGACAATAGTCAGCCCGGCCAATCAGGAGCAAGTTTACTTTTATGTGACGTTTGAACTCGTTCGCGGGAGTTAATCAGGAAGTGACGCTGTAGCATCGCGTGAGCTGCATAGTCTGAAGTGTTTTCGGTGTTGTTTGTATTTTAAAGTGTGTTTTTAAACATTTTCCGAGTGAACGATGGAGTCTGTGTCCGGCAGCAGCGCGTCTGTCGCAGGTAACGTTACAGTAGAGCTGCAGTGAGCGCGTGCGCGTGCATGTGTTTGTTATGAGCTGTCAGTCAGAGTTGACAGCTCTCCTCATGTTTATATTTACATTATACGCATATTATAAACATTATAGTTTCTCTTCATGTGTATATTTAAGATATATTTGTGCCAAATACTTGGTATTTAGACATAAATCACACATTCGAAGTTTCTTAGTTAGCAAATATGTGTTATACACTATTATCATTAAATAACATCATTGTATTTGATAGTAGAAACGAAATATAGTGTTTACCACGGTAAATACTGTAAGATACAGTTACATGACAATCATTGGACCTGTAAAGAGTTTATTAACTCCCATTTTTGAACAGAGATCTGAAGAAAATGAAGAATTCAAACTTAAATTTGTGTAATTCATGAGTGAAAACATTTTGTAATATGATTTTGATGACCATTTTTCATTTTAATGCAATATCTGATTTTAAAATGGCTTTCAAAGAATGAATTTTGAGATTTCAATTTCTTATGATTTGTAAAGTGTGATGGGGAAAAAGACAACAAGGAAGTCTGTTTGTGACAAAAGTGCACTGCACTCTTATTATTTTTCCTACATAATTAGTAACACAAAAACTGTAAAATATCTATTTAGGAGCTTTAGACCTTTCCAACAATATATAGTTTGTCATGATTATATTAGGATTCCACAGAATGGACGGTGACAGTTAAAGGGCATTAGTCGTTAAAAATACAGAGGTTATGAATTTGATAATCAATTTATTTAACTTCTTTCATATGTATTAATATTATAATATATAAAATTAAAATACACAGTGTTTACATTATTTAGAAATATTGAAATAAATTATTTGAAATAGAAATTATGGGGCTGACACAAGGCTGAGGTTGGTGTCAGTAAATAAATGAATGAGTCTGTCATTAATACATGTTTTTTTTCTGTTTCAGATAAAGCGGTGAATCAGATGCAGATCTGCAGAGCCGAGTACAGGACGATCGGCCGATTCATAGAGCAGCTGCGACCCACACGACAGTGCATGAAGATACTGCAGACACAGTTCCCACAGTAAGATACATCAAAAACACACTACAGAACGCTTTTATTTACATGTGCATCTTCACACTGAGGAATCTCTCCTATAAATCAGATCTGCATTGGTTTAAGCAGTTAATGAATTGTTTTCTGAGATTATCATCAGTGTGAATCTGCTGGTTGAGTTTAACGCAGGCTTATCATAAATATCTGTGTGATTTTTTTTTTTTTTTTTTTTTTTTTTTGTGCTTTCAACACCAACTCATTATATATTATAAATATGCTCAGAATAAAATAGGCCTGTACGATTTGACAGAAAATCTATTTGTGAATTTTTTTTATTTTTTTTTAGAAAATGTATAATTTTAAATTTTTAAAAAAAGAAAAAAAACTAGATTTATTTGTAGGGCTTCTAAATTTGGCCAGCATTTTGTGATTAGATCAATATGGCTATCTCTAATAATAATAATAATAATAACAACAGTAATAATAATATTGTTACAAAATAAAAATATTAAAATTACTAAATAAAAATAAAATAAGAAATTTTACTATTGGACTAAGGCTGCTTATCCCAAATGTTGTGATAATATAAAATATAAAATAATAATAATAATAGGGCTGGCAAACAATTAATTGTGATTAATTGCATGCAAAATAAAAGTTTGCTTATATGTGTGTATGTACTGTGTATATTTGTTATGTATATATAAACACATACACATGCATGTATGTGTTTAAGAAAAATGTTATATGTGACCCTTGACCACAAAACCAGGCTTAAGTAGCACAGGTATATTTATTTTTCTATAATTTTCTTTTATGCAAAACATCATTAGGATATTAAGTAAAGATCATGTTCCATAAAGATATTATGTAAATTTCCAATGGTAAATATATGAAAACGTTATTTTTAATTAGTAATATTGGACAACTTTAAAGGTGATTTTCTCAATATTTTTTGCACCCTTCAGATTCCAGATTTTCAAATAGTTGTCTCTCTGACAAATATTGTCCTATTATAACAAACATACAGCCATGGAAAACTTTTATTCATTATTATTTTATAAACTTTTATATTATTATTTATTCAGTTTTAATATTTGACTCTTATGACTGATTTTATGGTCCAGGGTCACATATTTGTATAGAAAATTTTATATATATATATAAATAAATGAATAAATAAATAAATAAAATTAAAACACAGGCATGTATGTGTATTTATATATACCTAATTAATATACACAGTACACGCACATATATAATGTCAATACAAACTTTTATTTTCGTATGATTAATCACAATTATTCATTCAACAGCACTTAATAATAAGAACAATTTCAAAATAAAAATGAATAAATAAAACTAAACTAAAAAAGAGTATTTAAAAAAACTATAATATAACAATTTGATCAATAATGATTTAATTATTAATAATTTATAACATTATAAAATCACCACACTAATATTTATTGTTGAGCTTCTCTGTGAAACATCCAGCGCATATATTTAATTAAATCGCAGCCTTTGGACAAAGCCACATAATGATTTTGTTTTCATTTCGATTAATGGTGCAGCCCACCTTCTTACTGTGATGTTTTATTAGACCAAATATCTGGAGACGCCCAAGCTGACACATTTGAGCTCAAGTCTGTGTTTTATTAATCTCATCTAATAATCCACCATCATATAGTGAATATGTTGATTGTGTGTGCGTGTGTGTGTTGTGTCCGTGACAATGAGAGCGTGTCTTTATTGAATGTAACACATGTAATCCCGTCAGACCCCTGAGACGCCGCCGTTCTTCAGAGGTCACTTAGAAAGTCATATGAAGCAGGAGCTTCCTGTTTTCATCGCGCTGTAATCACAGCTAGAGTACGGCCCCCAGCGTCCCGCAGGAATACGCCGTCTACCCTCGGCGCGCCGCTCTTATTGGCGTCAGCACTTTAGAGAATGTGGTGTGTATTAGTCTCCTGCCCCAGATGTGCTGCTTTATATGCCATCGTCCTCCTGGAATATCCTGATATATGGCTTCGTTCGTTCGCGTGAGCCGTGCGTTTTGTCTTGCGGGCAGGTTCGGCGCTCGCGTTTATTTGTCCGACGGTCGAGAGTCAGACGCGAACCCGAGTCGAGAGCGCCGCTGGTTTTATTTGAGCGGATGGGATCCCTGAACGCGGGCCGTAGTGTTTTCGCAGAATGATCGTGGTCGTCCAATCAGCTGAGCGGCGCTCTGGAGGCTTCGTGATTGGACTGGCAGGAAATCGGGCTCTTAAGACACAACATATCGACTGGGCCATCCATCATCTCTTAGCGTGCGCTCAGGCCTGCCAATACACCCCCCGTTTGAGAGGCGCGGTCTGCGTAAATACTGGCGTCCTCTGTCGTTCCTCATCCGTGTTGTCACTGCGGGGAAGGCCGAGCGGCCCTGAGCTCATCCCATCTGCATGCTCTGTCATCTCCTGAACGCCGCACCGCTGCACACAGTCCACGTTTAACCTCAGCCTGTCCTTTCAGACGCGAACACGCGCTCGTATCTATAGGTGTCAGATTCATACAGTGAGAGCTGTTATGATGGGGGCAGGAAGTATTGTTGAATATACTGCTTTTTTGTTAAGGCCTGTTCTATATAAATATATTTTAACATCCACACCAGCGGATGATGATGTTTTGTATATTATAAGTGTATTTTGCCTCAGTCGCTTTAAATGCTGGAGCTCTTTAAAGCAGGATTGATTTTGATTGGCTGTCTGTGTTTTGAAAGTGAATCCAGTCAAGGTTATTATAGTGAACTACAATTGAAACTAAAATTAAAAACATTTTAAAAATTGCTTGAAATACAATAAACATTTACTGAATTAAAATATAAAAAATTATTTCAACTAATTTTGGACTAAAATAACAAAAACAGAAATAAAAATGAATAGTATAATATATAATAAGAATAAAATGGAAATATTATGAGAGTAAAGTCGAAGTATGAGAATAAAGACTAAATTTTACGAGAATAAAGTTGAAATATTAAGAGAATAAAGTAGAAATATTATGAGAATAAAGTTGAAATATTATGAGAATAAAGACTAAATATTAAGAGAATAAAGTTGAAATATTAAGAGAATAAAGTTGAAATATTATGAGAATAAAGACTAAATATTAAGAGAATAAAGTTGAAATATTAAGAGAATAAAGTTGAAATATTACGAGAATAAAGTTGAAATATTACGAGAATAAAGTAGAAATATAATGAAAATAAAGACTTAATATTATGAGAATAAAGTTGAAATATTATGAGAATAAAGTTGAAATATTACGAGAATAAAGTTGAAATTACGAGAATAAAATCTAAATATTATGAGAATAAAAACTAAATATTACGAGAATAAAGTCGAAATATTATGAGAATAAAGTTGAAATATTATGAGAATAAAGTTGAAATATTATGAGAATAAAGACGAAATATTATGAGAATAAAGTTGAAATATTACGAGAATAAAGTCGAAATATTATGAGAATAAAGTTGAAATATTACGAGAATAAAATCTAAATATTATGAGAATAAAGTTGAAATATTACGAGAATAAAATCTAAATATTATGAGAATAAAAACTAAATATTACGAGAATAAAGTCGAAATATTATGAGAATAAAGTTGAAATATTACGAGAATAAATACTAAATATGAGAATAAAGTCGAAATATTATGAGAATAAAGTTGAAATATTACGAGAATAAAGTCGAAATATTATGAGAATAAAGTTGAAATATTACGAGAATAAAATCTAAATATTATGAGAATAAAGTTGAAATATTACGAGAATAAAGTCGAAATATTATGAGAATAAAGTTGAAATATTACGAGAATAAAATCTAAATATTATGAGAATAAAGTTGAAATATTACGAGAATAAAATCTAAATATTATGAGAATAAAAACTAAATATTACGAGAATAAAGTCGAAATATTATGAGAATAAAGTTGAAATATTACGAGAATAAATACTAAATATGAGAATAAAGTCGAAATATTATGAGAATAAAGTTGAAATATTACGAGAATAAAATCTAAATATTATGAGAATAAAAACTAAATATTACGAGAATAAAGTCGAAATATTATGAGAATAAAGTTGAAATATTACGAGAATAAAGACTAAATATGAGAATAAAGTAGAAATATGAGAATACAGTGGAAATATTACGAGAATAAAGTTTAAAATATTAAGAGAATACAGTCTAAATACTATGAATAGTATATATTATAACTACAAACAAATTAAAATACTATACTAAAACTTTAACTAAAAGTAAAATGAAATATAAAATATTTTAAATTTTGTTATACAAATAATAAAAAAAAATAAAAAAATTAGCATCAATAAAACATGTTCAAAATATTTCTAAAAACTATAATAGTAGTAGTAGCTTTACATTTTCTGCCGGTCTTAGTACACGATATAACTACAGAAGAGTCAAGTTTTAAAGAGGACAAATATGGAAACTCGTTGGTCATTTTTGAACGTGATGCTATTGGTCTGATAGGATTCAATGATCTATGCTAAGCTATGCTAAAAGTGATATCGCCAGAACAGGAGAACGGCTGAATGGATTTCAAAATGGTAAAACTCAACTTATTAACTCGGGTGGAGTTGGAGAATGAGCCTATTTCCAAAAGAAGTGGAGTGTTCCTTTAATATGCGATTAATTGCGATTAAATGACATCTGCACAGTTCTTCACATGAATAAATGGTCTCACGCGTCCGAGGGCGTCTGGTCCTGTCAGGCGTCTGCCGGACGCTCCGTAACACAGATGTTGGGAGTCATCTGTCAGCCAGGCCTCTCGCGGCCCGAGCTCTGGCTGTTCTGGAGGGAGCGTGAATTGGACACGGTGCTGTCACTCTCCCCCGTCTCAACAATGGAGACGCATGCAAATCCCGCACACCCCCTGCCTGCCCAGCGTCTAGAGCGAGAGCGGAGCGGGGCGTGATGATGGGCGGCTGGCGAGAGTGACATCGGCCGGGCCTTTCCTCCGACTCCGAGTCCTCGGCATTAGAATTGGAAATGAAGCGCTCTTAAGAGCGCCGTCCGGATCGTACGGGGCGCTGTCACTCCTCCCCAGAGAGGGGCCGCGGCCGGGCCCCGTACAACCCCATGAATGAATTTGGGCGTAATGATCGGCCCTCCTTAAAATGCCGTTCCACCCGGTTTGCATATGTCTCCGGAACGAGGAGGAATACGGGAGATGCTGGGAGCGGGACTGGGGCAGATGCTCCCCGTTTGGGCGTGTTGGAGTCTGCGCACGCCAAGGCCCTTAATGCGTCTGAAACGGGCCCTAATGTGTCGTTTTCATCAGCGCTGAGGCGGGCTGCAATATGGTGCCAGTGGCTCGCTTGGGGAATATGAATTTTGATTAAGGATGCACTCAGGCTTTTGAAATCCTGAAGAAGTGTCAGAATAATGGATGTCGAGCAAATGTCAAGCATTTGTTAATTTCTCTGTTATCGGGGGTTTATCTAGCGCGATCCGTGCGGTAAAGCGCGCCGTGCCATTGATATGCTGATTGCTTGGCTGCAGACGGCGTGTTTGCGGTGGCACACTCGCAGAAGCGCTCCTCATTGATTATTTATCGCTCATCTGCCCGTTATCCTCCCATTACATGCCTGTTAATCCAGCGGCCGAGTGGGACTGACGTTAACCAGCCTCGTTTCACCGGGCCTGCTGAGTCTGACTGCTTTAGTGTCACTTGTGTGTGGTTTGTCTGCTGTTTCATGGACTCAGAATCTGACTGCACTGTGGCCACGACTGACACGAATGAACGATTGTGTGATTGGTTCAGGTGACTACATTGGTTGGGTTCTGTGATTTCTATGATGTGCAAACTGTTGACAGACTAAAACTATTGTCAAATATACACAGATACTCAAAGATCTTAATAATATACAATTTCTATGTCGAAATAGAAATTGTATATCTTAAAGTAGAACATTCTTCTCAAAGTAGTAGTAATAATAACAAGATGATTAACTTTATTTCTTGAAACAGTAGTTCACTTTCAGAACAAAAATGTACAGATAATGTACTCCTTGTCATCCAAGATGTTCATGTCTTTCTTTCTTTAGTCGTAAGAAAAAACATTCCAGGATTTCTGTCCATATAGTGGACTTCTATGGTGCCCCCGAGTTTGAAAATGCAGCTTAAATGCAGCTTTAAAGGGCTCTAAATGATCCCAGCCGAGGAAAGAAGTGTCTTATCTAGCAAAACGAAGGGTTATTTTCAAAAAAAAATTACTATTTATATACTTTTTAACCTCAAATGCTCATCTTGTCTAGCTCGGTAAGACGAGCGTTTGAGATCAGAAAGTAAAGAAGTTGTAAATGTTTTTGGAAAATAAAACTGAAAACTAATTGCTGAAAAATAAATTGCACATTGGCATATTATTGTAACAAATAAACTTTTAATATACTATAAGTTCTATTATTTTAACCCTAGTCAAAAAGTAATAGATTTAAAATGCATTTATTTTATACTAAGTATAGTTCAAGTATATCAACACATTTACTGAAATGAGACTTACTGATATGGAAATTATAAAAATAAAATGTCATTGATCTTCATTTGGAGTACTACTTGTGCACATGCACATTCCTTTAAAATTAAGCCTAAAATGTGTTTTAATGTCATCTATTGATGAGGATTGTCAAATATACTTAGGTATATCTTTAGTTGGATTTCAGCACTACTTCCACACAATTAAAAGTGCATTAAGTACAAAATTAGTTGTTCCAGACTTTAAAATACCAGTTTAGTGTACTAAAAGTAGAATGCAATTGTACATAGTGTGTAAATGTATTTGTAGTATACTTAGCATGAAATAAATGTATTTTAAATACATTTTAGCATATATTTTTTAGCATATCACTAGAGAATTGATTTGATGTTTTTGATTATTATAAGTTCAATTATAACAGAATTTAAAAGAAAATGAAAAGAAAAGAAATTCAGAAGAATTAAAACAGGCAAGATATGGAATGAGAAGAAACTAAGGCCGTATTTTTTGTTGTTAAAATTTAATTAAACCATTAACGTGGGACCACAAAATGGAAAATAAATTAATCCTGAAAAATTAAAACAAGATAGAAACTGTATTTGGGGAAAAACAGTACATGGTGGCTTTCAGTGTAGGGCAGAGTCATAAATCGTTTAGTTATTTTAACTGGTCTTTAGATGCTAATGTTGCAAAACACTGAGAACTAAACCATGGGGAGTGTTTCACTGAGTGGTCAAACAGTGTGAATGTCTGAGATGCTCCTCGTGGACAATGCTGCGTTCAGACGCAGGTCCAGTGCTGGTCAGATCTGGAGTGCAGTGCTCTACTCTCTCAGGCTTCAGTGTGAACGGAAGTGGATCTGTCAGCTCAGGCCTGTGGCTTCTCTCTCTCTAATCTCAGAGCTGCCAGCATTTATGTGCTCAGACCAGAGGAAAACAGCCCCGTGAAAGAGGAGGCTGTGAGCAAGAATGCATTTTCAGGGTGTCAAGGCTGATATGTTGAAAGCATCCTTGATTTGCGAGAAGCGGAATGAAATTCTTCCGTGTAGTGAGTCCTGTCATGCTTTGCCAAGATTGTGTGGTTAGCAGAAGACAGCATTCATAAAAACACAAATTATCTGACCTCCTCAACTGTATTAAAAAATTCAAATCAGGTCATCATTTTGTCACAGTCTGTTAACTTTATATTCAGTCTGTTGTGGTTTTATTTTTTAATTAACTCTTTTTAATTGCCAACAATATAAAAAATGTTTTTGTGTTTCCAGCATTTTATGTACACGTTTATAATTCGTCTCACCCCGGCTGTCAGAAAGATAGTAATAATTGTGACACACAGGATAGGGGTCAGACTTCTGTCTCTGTACATCTGAAAGGTAAATGCACCAGTCTAAGCTGCACTGCAAAATAAATGTTAATGAAAAATTAATATTCAAAATGAGTATTTTACTTTAGGAAAATTACAGTACTTTTATAATTAAAAAAAAAATGTTATTTTTATTTAAACTGGTTTACAAATGCATGTTAAAGACATTTTATGTTATTTTGAGAAGTGAAAAACTCCTATGCCGTGTCGTCGTCAAATAAAACAAAACCTTGCGACACTTGCCCCGCCTCTGGGGTTTTCTGTTTGGTCCACTGTTTTGGAACTGACTTTGAGCAGTGCTGTGTGTAGAAATTTAAATTATTTTATCATGACACAGCGTCTTAACACGGCTCTCAGTCATACACGTCTGTCTAGCGATATGGTAAAATAGCGCATTGGAATGTAAAAACACAACCCCTAACACTTTACTATAAGATTTGTTATAATTGGTTAACTATTATTAGTTAACTACGTTAACTAATGATAGTTAACTATGGTAGTTAACATGAATAACAACATTGGTTAACAAGGTATAAAACTACAGCGTTTAATAATCTTAGTTAATGTTATTATCAACATTTATTAGTATATTTTTAGGATGAAGAAGTTGTATCTATTAACATTAATTCATGCACTGTGAACTAATGTCGACTTGAATATTTGTATTAACTAACATTAACAAAGTGCTGTAAAAATATATAATAAAAGATGTTTAAGATGTACAGATGTATGCGAGATGCATGCAAGATGTGTGCCAGATATATAGATGCATGCAAGATGTGTGCAAGATGTGTTTAAGATGTACAGATGTATGCGAGATGCATGCAAGATGTGCTCAAGATGTGTTTGAGATGTATAGATGTGTGCGAGATGTGTTTGGGATGTGTTTGAGATGTATAAATGTATGTGAGATGCATGCAAGATGTGCGCCAGATGTATAGATGCATGCAAGATGTGTGCAAGATGTGCCCGAGATGTGTTTGAGATGTATAAATGTGTGTGAGATGTGTTTGGGATGTGTAGATTCATTCAAAATGCATGCGAAATGTGTGCAAGATGTGCTTGAGATGTATAGATATGTGCGAGATGGAATAATCTATGACTATCTGTGAAAAAAGTGCATAATGTTTAAAATAATGTTTATGAACAATGCACCAGCGTCGCATCTAGTGGCTTCAAGTGGATAGGCTAATAAAAACATTATAATGCAACGACAATTACATCAGCATCTTGTGCGCCACTGATAAGGCTGCCTTCATTTATAAAGCACACTTGAAATTCGAATGCAACATTTTATCATTCAAATGTGGGTTTTATTTTAAATTCAACGGATATTCGAAATCCTATTTTTTTTTTTTTTTTTTTTTTTTGATGGCCCTATTAGAGATATGTAGATGTGTTTGAGATGTGTAGATGTGTGCCAGATATATAGATGCATGCAAGATGTGTGCAAGATGTGTTTAAGATGTATAGATGCATGCAAGATGTGTGCAAGATGTGTTTAAGATGTACAGATGTATGCGAGATGCATGCAAGATGTGCTCAAGATGTGTTTGAGATGTATAAATGTGTGTGAGATGTGTTTGGGATGTGTAGATTCATTCAAAATGCATGCGAAATGTGTGCAAGATGTGCTTGAGATGTATAGATATGTGCGAGATGGAATAATCTATGACTATCTGTGAAAAAAGTGCATAATGTTTAAAATAATGTTTATGAACAATGCACCAGCGTCGCATCTAGTGGCTTCAAGTGGATAGGCTAATAAAAACATTATAATGCAACGACAATTACATCAGCATCTTGTGCGCCACTGATAAGGCTGCCTTCTTTTATTAAGCACACCTGAAATTCGAATGCAACATTTTATCATTCAAATGTGGGTTTTTATTTTAAATTCAACGGATATTCGAAATCCTATTTTTTTTTTTTTTTTTTTGATGGCCCTATTAGAGATATGTAGATGTGTTTGAGATGTGTAGATGTGTGGGAGATTTGTGCGAGATGCTTTTAAGATGTGTGCGAGGCCTGAGGTTGTGTGTTTGCTTGCTGGGATCAGTTGCAGTGCTGGAATGGAACAAATTGGCCAGAATGGCACAAGTGTCGGTAGCATTGCTCCAGGCAGGAGGCCACTGGTCAGCGTAATCTGTTTCCTCGCTAGAGCGGTGATGCCCAGTGCATGATGGGTAAAGGAGGCTTGACAGTTTTCAGGAAAACTGCAGTAATGATTCTTGGAGGCCAGACCAAAATAACTTTAACACGTCCTGTCAGAGAAAGCGCTACGAGTGCCACCTTTCACAGACGATCATAATTAGCGCTGGGATTGTGTTCTACGTGTCTGTGTTTGAGGTGACTATTGAGAAACCACTCCGACAGCTGGAGAACATCCCATGTGTTCATTTAAAAAATGACTCTCTGTGAATGTCCTGTGTGCAGATTCACAAGCCGCAGACTGTCTTCTCCAGTATTCATAAACTCTGTATGTTTTTTTGGCTTATGTAGTTATTGCATTAGGAATCATTCATCTATAGGCTCTTACGAACCCTAACCCTAACTTGCTAAATGTGAAAAATGCATTAGTCTATGAAGAAATTAACATTAACTTCTATTTATACATTCATATAAAAAGTATTGTTCATTGTTGTTTCATGATACCTAATGTATTAACTAAAGTTACTAACAATTCTTACTTTGTATTACTAGTCTTACTATTATTTTAGTTAATGTGACCAAGAGTGACCAATAGTGTGCAGACATTTTAGACATTAGACATTATCGACCAATCACGGTGTGCGTCAAGTGGGGTGGAAGGCGTGTTTCCATTATAGATTTGTGCAAAACGTTGATGATATTTTATAAATATTGATTAAAAATTATTGCGAAATCACGGCTTTTCCATTAACCAATATTATGCGACTAAAACTAAATTTTTTCCTTTTGTGATAAGTCATGGCAATGGATTATTGTGGGATTTTGGCTATATTTAATTGAATGTGACCTGTAAATGTGAAAAAAAAAAAAAAAAAAAAAAAAACGTTTCCAATGCTGTTTTGAGAAATATTCCTTTTTCAAATTGCCTGAAAAATCACCTCATGCATAAAAATGTTTTTGCAATATATGGGAGTTTTTGCGCAATTGATGTCTTTCAATTAGGGGTATTTTCAATTAGCAATTTTTCAATTTGCGCAATTTAAAGGGTAATGGAAACTCAGCTAGTGTGCATATAATGTAAGAGAACTGTTATGCACATCAAGAGAGTGGGGGAAAAACAAATAAGTACATTTTAGGCGATTAAGAAATCTTTTTAAGGTTCAGAACAGAGGATTGTTAGAGTAATTGTTGCTCTACAGAGGAATTGTAACCCTTTTTAAAAATGAATTATGTTATGCATTTTTTGATTACTACTGTTTTTGGTAATAAATTTGTATTAAATGATAAAAGAGGATCTAGAAAAATGACAACATTCAAAATCTGCATGCATGCCAAATCCATATTAATGGTAAAATTGTAAGAAATGATATTAGATTGTTAAAGTTTAATGAAGTCAGTTGATTTAAACATTCGATTTAATTATTAAAAAACCTTAACATAAAATCATTAAACACAGAATTTAGGAAAAATACAAACAGAATCTGTTTCATAATATTGGTTTGACTGTTCTTTAGTTTTAAACTCCAGTATTTTGATTTTAGTTTCTTAAAGAGACTTTATTCGAATGACATAGCACAGACATCCTCACTTGCAAATGTTATTAAAATATAAACTATTTTTGAGTTTCATTTCTGTTGTGAAATGACTGATTAGTTGACACACTTCAGCTCATATAGACTCTGATGACCATAACACGAGACGGTGGTGCTTCACGCTGTTAACTATGGGTCCACATTCAAATATTTATATCAACTGTGTGTAATTTTAGGTTTATCTCATCGCACAAGACCTTCAGTCCGTGAATGTTTCCCCCTTCCGGCAGAAATAGGTTTGATTGTGGATGTAGCGACAGGCTCAAGTTTCTGTCTGCGCTGTTGTGCGATACGTCACATTCATCATCGCTGACTGTGGATGGAGGCGAGGCAGATGTTCCTTTGCACTTATCTGCATGTGTAATTAGGCCAATTTGCATATGTAGAGCATGAGGCACAAACACAAGCGTTTTAGCTTTAGTGATAAATATTGACTTAAGGGGGGAAATCCTGGTAAGATGCGATTATCAGACGTTAGACACTCGGACCGCCGCTGCAGATTAGTTCACACGTGCTTCCGTCTCCAGATGTTTACTGAAGTCGTGTGGTGAAGTTCACTCACAGTTGTTTGCGTGTTTATCCTACATTTACTCCTGATAACCTTGACTGACAATCAGGAGCAGGTCTGACACGAAATGGTTTTCTCAAACGCCTTCAAATCATTAGGAATAAAATGAGCTGTGTCTCAGGCCTTGACGGATGCGACGGGATCTCCACGTATGGATCTGCTGCAAACGCTCATTATTATCAGAACATACGACGGTGCCGGCGCTCCATTAGCCAGGTGGCATTCATTAGGTTAATTGCTGCCGTTTCTTATTATTAATAGTTTGTGAAAGTGACACGCTTGGAAATGGTTCAGTCCGTGATTAAAGACTTGTGTCAAAGGTGTTGTTCTGCTTTTATTTTCTTATGTTTCAGCAGCAATAGAGATTTGATTCTGATAAAGCAGTGTTTGAGTATTTGATTCTGTTCATTTCTCACAAAGTCGCACAGATGAACTCGTCTTTCATGCTGAATGGGTGAGTTGTGGAGTGAATCCGGATGAAGGTGTGGAGTGTGTTTCAGAGGCGCTCATATTAATGCATCACGCTCTGCTGTCAGGAGGGTAATTATGGCCAGAGCGGCTGATTCCCAAAGCGCTCTTGTGTTTCCAGACCTTCTGTTTTATCATGTTGGAAATGACGCGCTGTAGGCCATCAGCATTACGCTCTTTATGACCTTCTAATGATGCTCTTTATTTGAACGCTGCTCAAACGTTTCCCTTGATTTTCCCTCAATTCAGGAGGATTATAGAATATGAAAATGTTTTTTGCTCTTCTGTTTCTGTCTGAGCTAATGCTTAGATTGGGAGTGTGAATCCCTCTCAATTCAGTTCAGGAGTGATTTTTGCAAATTTAAAATGATTCTCTCCAGTTCACCATTAGATTAGATTTGGATGAATGATTTGATTGATTCTAAATTGTAAGTGTAATTATAGACTTATTTATAAGTGCATTTATTTTTTACATAAAGGCTTTTCCTATTGTGGTAAGAAAATGATGCAAATTTGTGACCCTGGCTGGAGCACAAAACCAGTAGCAATAGCCAAAAATACATTGTATGGGTCATAAAGATACATTTTCTTTTAAGCCCAAAATCATTAGGATATTAAGATCATGTTCCATGAAGATATTTTGGGAATTTCCTACCGCAAATATATCAAAACTTATTTTTTGATAAGTAATATGCATTGCTAAGAACTTCATTTGGACAACTTTAAAGGTGATTTTCTCAATATTTAGATTTTTTTTTTTTGCACCCTCAGATTCCAGATTTTCAAATAGTTGTATCTCAACATATTATCCTATTCCTATGGAATGCTTATTTATTTAGCTTTCAGATGATGACTGGTTTTGTGGTCCTGGGTCACATTTATGCATTTAGCAGATGCCTTTATTCCAAATGACTCACATTGCATTAAAGGTATGCTCATGCATGTTATCAGTTCTTGCTTTACTTTTATTAAAAATACATACAGGCTATGTGTAATATAACAAAGAGAGTGGTGTTCAGATAAAATGGTGCACTGAGAGAACAAGTGAATCGCTGCATTTTGATTCATAGAGACTCACAGAACAGATACAGCTGTTTATCTTCTGCAGCTCTGACAGTTCTAAGTTGTTTGGAAGATGTTTGCTTACTGAAGTCTTCCAGTAGTCTCAAACAGGACTGCGAATTGATTGTGCATTTTTAGGATGTTCACATGTTTGTTCCTGTGAGCTTCTCACACTTCAGGTTCTCTTTATGCTAATTCCTCCACTTGCATGATTGTTTTATGATTTAAATAACATTGCATGGTGGGATACAGTATTCTGTGTAGTGTATACTAGTTCAGGGGTTTTTAAACTGGGGTCCACAAAATAATTTGCTATACCGTAATTTCCGGACTACAATTTGCCTTTTTTAATCTTCTGAAACATGCAATGACTTGTATTCCAGAGTGATTTATATAATGCATTAAATGTCAAATAAGCAAAACTTTAAACACTTAACCGTCTGGGCCTCTTTGGTCATTTTTGACCAAAAAAGTTTATGTTTTGAAATTTTCAGGAATGAGTTGACACTAGGTGACTTTTGTTGCATTAGCTATATGAGCACAAACACACACAAAAAAACTGACATGATTTGGATATGTTAAAGGGTCAAAAAAACCACACTTGGTTCCTTCGTGGTCAAAAAGGACCGACATAGGAAATGAATGGGAAATGCAAAAAAATACAAAAAAAAAAAATTCAATAATTCAGAGAATCTTTTGGTGGTACAAGCTATAATCAGCCACTGTGCTGAAAAAAAAAAGTATTTAGCAATCCAGAAGTGACACTCTAAAATATCAAGAGTGCAAAACTGACACCCACACACACACACACAGAGAGAGAGAGAGATTTTTAGTTTTTTTTTTTTTTTTTAATGCCACCAGATGAGACAATTCTCACTTACAAAAAAAAGGATTTTAAGTGTTTTCACTCTATTTTAATGTGAAATGTTGCATTTACTGATTTTTTTTTTTTTATTAAATACAAAAAAAATAATAATTCTAGTGGAAAAAATTGTTCATTAAAATTGAAAAAAATATTGACTAGTATCATTAAAAACTCCTCAAAAATAATCACAAAATATTATTGAACAGCAATTTATTTCATTGTTTTCCCTTGAGAGAAAACAAAAAAAAATTACTTTTTAAGGCTTAGGTCACTTTTGACCGCGAAGGAGCCAAGATTGTCTCCTAAATGAAGAGGCTCAGAGGGTTAATACTGGGCACTTAAAAGTTTCTATAAATATATTTCTCATGTCTCTGTGACATATAGACAGTTTTTTTTGTTTTTTTTCAGGAAGAGGTTCACAGAGACCAAAACGGCAAGCACATTGTGTTTGTTTTCTTTATTTTACAAAAGTACAACGTTTCACTGTTATTTTAACTAATCATACAAAAGGTGTTGTTTGACTCGGTTTAACTTGTCTGTTGTACAGTATGTAGTTTTTACTGGTCAGCGTGAGCATCGCAATGTTGTGGTGTTTTTCCAAACACTTTTTTTGCGTAATCATTTTATGTTCATTACTCCTACCCACATTAAACTTTAGCCTTAAGCACTGTTATAATTATGAGGGGTCCTTGGAAAATCCTCTCCCCTGTAAGGGGTCCCTGGCTCCAAAAAATGTGAAAAGCCCTGTACTGGCTGTATTATCCAAAACACATTTAGCATTTACTCTAAAAAGACAAGATGAGTGCAGTTGGTTTTGCTTAGGCTGATTTTTTTCATAGATGGCTCTAAGCTAACCCTAACCCAGAATATTTTCAATGGAAGACAGATTTATAATGTGGTTGGTCATACAGAACATAAGCATACTGTGCACACTCTAAATACTGTATAGTGCTAGTAATATGTGATTATAAGTCCACTTGTAGTGTGTTTGTTTGCTTCTGAATGACTGGACATTAGCAGTGTGCTCTATACTATACTAAACACTCTTCAGATGAGATGCAAATGAAATTGGAGTTCATTTGGAAACAGCCAATTATTGTGATCTCATGATATCTAAATTTCATCTGAGTGATGCATTGATCTGTCATGCACTGGAAATACACTATTGTTCAAAGTAACGTTTTTGAAAGAAATTGATACTTTTATTCATCAAGGACGCACTGAATTGATCAAAAGTGACAGTAAAGACATTTATAATGTTACATTAGATTTCTATTTCAAATAAATGCTGCTTTTTTAGCTTTCTATTCATCTGTGAATCCTGAAAAATAAAATATATGATGGATTCCTCAAAAATATTGGGCAGCACAGCTGTCACAATCGGAAATGTTTCTTGAAAAGCAGATCAGTATTTTAGAATGATTTCTAAAGGATCATGTGACACTGAAGACTGGAGTAATGATGCTGAAAATTTTTAATGTTATTTAAAATTGTAATAATATTTCAGATTTTTTTTATCACTCTTCTGACTGCCAGTGTGTGTTGTAGTGTTGATGCTGATTCAGATGCAGAGCCTCTCAAAGCTGTTTTTCATCTGATGATGTATTTACTCGTGGGAAAGCCTTTCAGACCTTAAACGGTGAGTCTAAACAAGCCCATAATTCAAAGTTCGGCCCATTGTTTGACACAGATCTGTTTTCACAGATATTAGGGGCAGTTTACCTCCTTTTAACTCAACAGGCTAAAGATTTAGCAATTAGGCCCTAATCACGATCATTATATGGAGTAATCCATCTGAAGCCTAACAGATGTGTGAATGTGGGCCGCCGCTGGTCAAGGTCCGGTGTTGATGTGTTCACGTAATGGCTGTTATTTGGCCGGTGCGGCGGTGGCTCGTGACTGGAATGTTCTCTGATCTTTTGTCTGCATTCACTGAGTCAAAACATTAAGATTTTGAGTTCTCTCATAAACTTTTTAGTGTTGCTCTTTTGACCAACCACAGGTGTGAACAGCTTCTCACATCTGGACTTTCTGTTGGTTGCTTAGTTTCTGTTTGTTTTTGTTGAGGCCCACTGACCCACATGAGCAGCATCACCAAACTCCTGCTCCATCGTTGGCTTTGCATTGGATTGGTTAGGATCATTTTATGCTCTATATATTTTTACTTGACCTTTTAGTAATATCTTAATGCAATTCAAATAATGCAAATTATTTTTAAACAACAAATTGGAGTAGAAACATAATTAAATGCACTAAAATATTGTGTGCAATAGGAATATTTGTACACAACTCGGAGTGTTTATTGAATGATAAATGTAAAAAGTTAACTGATTATTTTATAAACTTATTTTTAGTTTCAGTCTTCAGCTAAATTAAAATGTTAAAAAAAATCCAGTGCATTACTAAATAGAATTGTGAAATGTATTTTTAAATTTACAGTTTAGTTTTATACAAATCTTGGAAATTGTTATTAGTTGTAGTTATGCACCGAATGTTCAGCAACCGAAATTATTCGGCCAAAAAAATAGCAAAAAAAAGGTCTTTTGGTGTTCGGCCGAATAAGCAAAAAGGCTGAATAAATTGTAATTATTATTTATAATTATAATATAAAAATGGCCAAAAATATTATTTTTAGGGCCGGGACTTTAACGCGTTAATTTAGATTAATTAATTACACAAAAATAACGCGTTAAATTTTTTTAACGCATTTTAATCGCACTTAGTTTTGCACCGAGGAACGTTTCTCACTGGATGAGATTCGGTGGACCGATTATACTGGAGCACCAACTAGCGTTCAGACAAGTCTGCGCCCGTCCTAAATAGTATTGTATGTCCCAAACTATGGTCCCAAATCGTAGTATGTTTAAAAAAGTATTCCAAAGATTCCCGGATGGTCTACTACTTAACGATCAATGCACACTCTAACGGCTAATATTGCCCGCAACACACTGCGCCGTGAACAAGGATTCGATTAGAACTACAAACACGCATAAAAAGTGTTAAAAAACTACAAACATGGAGGATATGCGCAACCAACGGACAGGTAGAGAAAGGGGTTTGAGTGATAAATAATCAGTGTGTAACCTGATAAAAATATTTTTTAAATGTTATCCGCGTTATATTCCATGTGCAGCAACATTTATAATGATAGGTTTGGTCATTAACGTTTAAATGCATAATTAAGCAAACACAAGAGCAGAGTTCTCGGCATGAAAGACTCGTTAAAGAACGTGCCTCTTAATTTCTCTCTAATACGGTAGGAAATTAAATTAAACTAAATGTAGATAATGTTAACTGTGATGATTGACAGGGCAGTTTAAACAGTGACAGGATTCAGGTAACTAAGCAACAGAGCGTCCGTTAAAGAAGCAGTTATGACGAAGTAGTATGTCCCAAAGCTTGCCTACTATTCTGCTACATACTCAAAAGTATGTACTTTTCTTCACAAAAAGAGTACATACTTATAGGGCATAGTATAAGTAGGCGAATTGGGACGCAGCAAAACAAACCACAGTGAACATGGACAAAAAAGCTGATGGGACCACTTTGGTTGGCCCTGTGGATGGGAAATTTTGTTATAAAAAACGAATGGATGGAAGCGTCGATAAGAGCATGGTTGTGTGCAAGCTATGCGACAAGGAATTCGCATCTCACTGTAGCACATCGAGCCTATTGCTACACTTAATGGCAATATTGCACTGGTCTGTTGGACTTGGTTGAACAAAAATAAACAATATTTTGTTGCTTAAGCTTATGTATTCAGTCATTATTCAATGGTATACTAAAAATCCATATAAAAAACTTACTTTTCACTGTTCTCAGGTCAAATATTTATATGCGATTAAAATGCGATTAATTTCGATTAATTAATTACAAAGCCTCTAATTAATTAGATTAAATTTTTTAATCGAGTCCCGGCCCTAATTATTTTGCTAACTTTTGAATTGTTGGTAGGCTATAATGTCTACTAGAATGTTAAAAATGCTCAGTTAAATAAATATATTTTTTAAATTTTTTAATTGATTTATTTTGTTAGATTTATTTATTGTATTTTTCTGAAAAGCAAGGCAAAACTGTAAAAAGCTCATTTTGGCAATTTCATTTATACAATGGTGAAAAATTTTTTGGCAAAATGCATGGGGGAAAACACAAAAAAACATGTTTAATTTTGTTCGGCTTCAACTTCAGCAAAAAAAATAAAAATATATTATTTTGGTGCATCCCTAGTTCTAGTATTAGTAATATACTTCTGTCTTAGAAATTATTTTTATTATTAAATCTTGTGTCACTTTTCCCTGTGGTATTGAAAGTGGTATTAAATATCAATAATTGTCAAGGTATTAAAACTTCTGTTGACGAAACTACTTTGTGCTGTATTTTACTTTTATTGGGGACAGATGAATTGTAGGTGTTTCTTGTTTGTATTTGGTGCCAAATGAAATGCGTTTACAGAAATTATCAGTGAAAAAGTGATCAGAAGTCTTGTGACACTTTATATATTTTCATACTAACCCAAGGTGGGAAAACATGCCGGTAAATCAGTAATATTAATATCGGTAATATAAATGAAAACTTTCAAATGCTATAAAAAAGTGCTAAACTTAAACACACAATTAGGAATTATTATTATTATTATATAAATCATTTTAAATACAGTGAGTGAGGATGTGGAAAGGCACTTTCGGTTTTAGTTTGTTCTATCCAATCAGCAGTGAGAATGGCTCAGAGGCTGAATAAATGAGCAGAGGACGGTTCGGAGTGTGTGATATTCCCGTCGGATCAGTTTTCCAGGTCCAACCCCTCCGCAGGTGTTTGACATTGAGCGCTGCTGAAGATGAATGTAGCTTATGGCCATCCGTGGAATTGAGCGGCCCTCGGGAGCCCCAGCTTCCTGCCATGAAAGGCTCCTTTTTCAAAGGCCATCGGCTGCAGAGGGAATGTTCCTGATATCCCACAAACTCCAGCCCATCGTCATCATCCCAGCAGACCAGACCAGACCAGCTGCTGAGAACCAGCACACCCCTGCCATATGATTCATATCAGATAAAACAAGTATGATGTAACATTATAAATGGGTCAAACACGTAGTGGCCATTGTAAAAATGCACATTCACTGACTTGAACAGATCTGTTGTTTCTTAGTGAAAAACAAACTGATCATTAATATTTGAAAAACAAGCTGCCAAATCAGAGCCATGTGGTGAAACCAACGCACATGAGAAAAAGAAGACAAATCAGAAAATTATATCATATGAAAAAGGAAACGATAATGATAATGAATCAGATCTTGTTTGAGCAGATTTGTTTCTGTGTGTTTCAGTCCAGTTTCCTCTGGATTTGATCTCTAAATGCATTAACTGTTCCTCCAGGTTCAGATTCAGATGATTCTGATCAGCATTAAATAATTATATCATTCTCAAATATATTTTATTAAACTCATGTTTGTTTTGGTTTTGATTTGAACCTGAACCCAAATAATGTAGAAAAAAGTATTATTTTTAGGCCTGGAAAAATCACCAAATAAGTGAAATTATAAAAGATGGCCGACTCCAACATTAAAAAAAAAAAAAACTTCCTACTGTAAATATAGAAAAACTTAATTTTTGATTAGTAACATGCATTGCTAAGAACTTCATTTGGACAACTTTAAAGGTGAATTTCTCAGTATTTAGATTTTTCTTGCACCCTCAGATTGCAGATTTTCAAATAGTTGTGTCTCCTTTCCCTTCAAACCATACATCAATGGAAAGCTGATTTATTCAGAATAAATGTATTCATAAAACTGCCCCTTATGACTGGTTTTGTGGTCCAGAGTTGCATATTATTTATATTATATGTGTGTTTTAATTAATTTGTTCTTATATAACAGAATTATTGCATTGTATTTTGTTTTATGTATTGTGTTATAATAATATGTGACCCTGGACCACAAAACCAGTCTTAAGTCGCTGGGGTATATTAGTAGCAATAGCCAAAAATACATTGCATGGGTCAAAATTTTTGATTTTTCTTTTATGCCAAAAATCATTAAGAAATTAAGTAAAGTTCATGTTCCATGAAGATTTTTTGTAAAATTCCTACTGTAAACATATCAAAATGTCATTTTTGATTTGTAATATGCATTGTTAAGAACCTAATTTGGACAACTTTAAAGGTGATTTTCTCAGTCTTTTTGATTTTTTTGCATCCTCAGATTTCTGATTTCAAATAGATGTATCTCAGTCAAATATTGTCCTATCCTAACAAACCATACATCAATAGAAAGCTTATTTATTGAACTTTCATATGATGTATAAATCTCAGTTTTGTCAAATTTAACCTTATGACTGGTTTTGTGGTCCACGGTCACATATTATTATTATTATATACATTTTTTTATTCATTTCAATTTTGTTAATCATTTTAAAGTGTTTATTTTCTGTTTTTATTGTTGTGATTATTTTTATGATTTTTTTTTTTTAACTCGCCTCGCCCTTTATGAGCTCATAATAAATTGAAATATAGCAGAAATATACTACTTGTCAAATAGTACAATAGATGTGTCATATAACATATTTATAGCATAAATTGTAAAGAACCATTCATAATTAACCCTTGACGAATCCAAAAAGACATTTTCTTATACCTAACGTACACATTTAAGATGGTGTTGATGAGGTTCTGCATTAACAGACCATTTCATTCTAGGGACAAATCCTAGGTTGTAAATGGACTTGTAAAACCGTTTCTGGAGAATTATTGCCCTTTTCCTATGCCATATACCTTCTATGTAGATATCAGAGAACAATTTTAAATGTTGTATCATTCTATGGCACCTTTAAATTGCCCTGCCTCGCCTATTATGAGATTATATTATTATTATAGTATTATAGCAGAAATATATTACAGATCATATGTAGTACACATGTATTATAAAGAACCATTTAAAATGAACTATTCAGGAATCAAAATGTGCAAAATTTCAAATTAGACATTTTTATATACATAGCGTATGTAACATACACATTTGAGCCGGTGTTGATGAGGTTCTGGTCGTGTGTTTTTGTGAGTGAGACGGTGAAGTCTAAAGGTGTGTTGTGTTGATCTGACTCATAACACACCTATATTCCTCTGATTTCACACGGATCTGTAAACCTGCGTCTCGCACCAATCATGTGTCCAGGGCGTTCATCTGGAACAACTTTGCCACACTTGTTTCCATGTTCCTGGAGATTACAGGCCGGCCGCTGGCGGCTTTGAAGCACTCCTCTCTCTTTGTCTGCGTGCGATGCACTCTGGTAATTAACTTTGTCCTTCTTTTATTTGTTCCAGTCTTCCTCCGTCCACTCTTCTGAGCATCTTCTCCCAGGAGTACCAGGTTAGAAGTTTTCTTCCTTTGTGCGGCCTGACAGCTGCCTAATTGAATGATGAATGTCCCCTTATTTCTGTGTAATTGAACTGCCAACTCTCTGATTGGTTTGGAGGATTCCCCCCGACCGACACACACACACACACACACACACACACACACACACACACACTCCTGCCCGCCTGACGGAGGGCCGTGCCTGAGTCTCGGTGGACCTCTGCCAACCCGGCCCCTCCATCTGTCTAATAACATCGAGCCGCTGCTTATTTGCCGGACCCGTAATAAATTATGCTAAACCATTATTATTCTGACAATAATAATTTCCCGGTGTAGCGCGGCTCCGTGTGCTAAATGTTTGCTGACTCGCGCTGTCGCGGCCGCTCTCTGCGTCTGACAGCCGACGATGATAGATGGCCGCTGCTGCGGTGGCAGACGGCTACAGAGGCACAAAATAGAGCCATTCATCATCCGGCCGACAGCTGTCACTCATCCGCCGTGTCTCGGCAGAATTACTTTTGTAGTTTTTAAATAAGTTGTTTTTAAGCGCCGCTCTCGCTGTCCTCGGGTTAAGACGCCGCTGAATCGCATTAAGAATGAAAGCCAGAGTGGTTGTACTTTAGTAGAACAGGAAATGAAAGCGCAGGGCCATCTGACCCCTCGGAGCCACACTGAACGCTTTACACAACAATCTGCTGCCGGCGCAACTAATGCATCGCAGGACGACTCGCTTTCTATAACGATATAGGTATCTTTACTGGAAAATAATCCCACTACTATTCAAAAGTTTGTTTTTTAATATTTAATACAAAAAAAACTTCTGCTCACAAAGTCTGCATTTGTTTTGATCAAAATACAGTACAATTCTGAAATATTATTACAATTTAAAATAGCCATTTTCTTTGTGAATCCATGTTAAAATGTAATTTATTTATGCGATCAAAGCTGAATTTTCAGCATCATTACTCCAGTCTTCAGTGTCAAATGTTTCTTCAAAAAGTCAAATATGCTGATTTGTTGCTCAACAAGCTTTTCTGATTATTATCAATGTTGATGATATATTTTTGTGGAAAATGTGATACTTTTAATTTTCTGGATTCACAGATGCATAGAAAGTTCAAAAGAATTGCCTTTATTTGGAAAGGAAACCTTTTGTAATGTCTTTACTGGCACTTTTGATCAATTTAATGCATCTTTGATGAACAAAAGTGAAATTTCTTGAAAACTTTTCAGTAGTAGTGTAAATGGTAGTGTCATTCATATCGAATAAATCAGTCTAAATCAGTGTAGAAACAGATTCACATTATGAAAAGTTCAAAACTAAATATTCTGAACAATCTAAATAATATTATAAAACAGGTAGTTCAGATGGTCAAATGCACTTCAATTTGATTCTAGAGCGATGTCTCTTGTTATAAACGTTACAGGGTTCCCACGGGTCCTTAAAATCCTTCAAAGTTTGTGAATCTGAAAAAAAGGAAATCAAGGCATAGAAAGTTTTGAAAATGAACATGCATAGATACAGGTCCTTAAAAGTGCTTGAATTTATTTTGTGCAAGAAGTTTTCTGGAAAAATGTCCATATTATTCCCTCTGATCTGCTCATGTGTTATTTCACTAACACTTCGTGGCCTATGCATGCTAGCTTGCTTGATTACGTTAGTTATGCGCATTTACGCCAAATAGAATATCAGATCTCTGTCATATGGCCAAAAATAAAGGAGAAAAAAAGTATTGTTTGTGTAGTTGTGTTTGACACATGAAACTGTAACAATGTAACTTACAAGGTAACACAATGTAACCTTGCTCTCGCTTGAAATGTGTCCCCACATTAAGTCTTTGAATGTGAGGGTATTGGACCTGGAAAGTACTTCTGCATTCAATTCAACTCAAGTTTATTTGGATATGGCTTTTTACTTTTCATGATACAAATTGTTGCAAAGCAGCTTTGCAGAAAACTTAAGTTTCTACAATATATTTAGTAATAGCTTATCAGTGGTGATTGTCAAGTTGATGTGCATATGGCAGAAATGTAAAGTAAAAATCAGTTAATTAATGACATTAATCAAACAGACGTAAGCACTAATGCAGCAGTGATTATAAGTTGCATCACTCCATATTTTTCTTTTTTTTTTACTTTTACATGGAAGTCATCAAAGTCACACAAAAACACACATTCTAATATAAAGTCCAACACAATGACTGATTAATAATCCTGAGTGTGGTGATATTTTACATCTGTAGGGTGTATAAGTGTCATTGGTTAAAGTTCCTGCTCCGATGTGCTGTTTGTTTCAGAAGAGAATAAAGCGCAGCATGTCGAGACATCACGCTCCTGATGTGGTCAAAGCATACTATCAGAGGTAAGAAACATCTCACACGTGTTCTTCAAATATACATTTTGTATTGCCATGGCCTCTTAAAAATGCAAAAATAAAACAGCTGATCCAGTCGGGTGTTTAGACACATCTGCTCTCGAATCTTTATCATCCATTCTTATGAATATTTGTCTTTTGTGAGAATTCAGCTTATTTATAATATATCAAAACTCTTTATTCCAAAAAATTAAAAAAATTATTCCAATAAACCAGATGACCATCAAACAAAGCATCTCTTTTGTTGCTCTGTTTGCGCACTAAAAGTCATTGTTTATTATGACTATTTTTCACATGTTGCAATAATAGTGCAGCGAAAATTATGAAGTTACACAAATGACGGTCTGGGAATAATGAAATGATCAAACCCCTTCTATTTGAACTGCTTCTTTGTCTTTTTATAGAGATGCCTAAACCAGGGCTTGTAGGCTAAAGTTGTCCCATCGTAAACTTTGATTTGGCTCGCTATGCCAAAATACGAAACAACAGCAACAAAACGCGTTCCATTGAAGTGTTTCTTCAATTGTAATATCTTGTTTTAGTATTTTTGTTTTATGTTTGCATTGAAAAATTTAAACGTTTACTAAATTATTACATTTATTATTAAAAGTAATTTTTGTTATAAAAAATATATTTTTTTGAAAAAGTATATACTTTTTTGTTTATTTAATTTTAATATAGCATACACTAGCGTTCAAAAGTTTGGGGTCAGTAAGACTTGTAATAGTCTTTAAAGAAGTCTCTTATTCTCATCAAGGCTGCATTTATTTGATTAAAAATACAGGAAAAACTGTAATATTGCAAAATGTTTTTACAATATAAAATAATGTTTTTTATTATAACATTCTTTAAAATAGAATTTATTCCTGTGATGCAAAGCTACATTTTGATCAGCTGTTACTCCAGTCTTAAGTGTCACATGATCCTTCAGAAATCATTCTAATATGCTGATTTATTATTAGAATGATCAATGCTGGATAATATCAACAGTTGTGCTGACAAATATTTTTTGGAACCTGTGATTTATTTATTTATTTATTTTTTTCAGGATTCTTTCATGAATAACAAGTTTAAAAATTACAGTGTTTATTCAAAATATAAATATTTTATAACAATGTAAATTATTTATTATTAACTTTTAATTATTAACTTAATACATCCTCGGTGAATAACAGTATTCATTTCTTATATAAAAAAAGAAACTATAAAAATATACTGACCCCAAACTTTTGAACGGTAGTGTAAGTCTAGGGCTGTGCAATTAATCAAAATTCAGTTTTGATTTAGATTTCGGCTTCAAACTATCGTCAGAATGCAGTAATCGAGATGAAACGATTATTGCGCCCCATTCAGCCCCCTTTCCAGTGCTGCTCTTTCGCTCCTCCATAAAAGCCTAATTTCTCATGCAAATCAGCAAAATCATGTAACATGACTTTCATAAAATGGGACGTGCTTGATTTATTAATGTTTCTTTGATGTTGTGTTTTAAAAAGCGAGAAAGAGAACTTGCGCTTTTGTATGTGCTCAGAGATGGAGCAGAACATGGACATGGAAAGATATCTTTAAGCTCAAGGCGAGCACCTAAACAGTCAAATACACACAACAATATTTCAAAATGAGGCGCTTGGAGATTATTCATGTGAACCCCTGTCAGTTATGTCCTAAATTATCATTGTGAATGAAAATAACAGTATATTGGATCCGTGTGGCTCTTAAAGCGGCCACAAAAAACATTCCTTCTGCCGTCTCTGTGCTTAATATTAATAAAACGTAAACATACAAAGAGAAAAATCACTCACTGCTCTTCAATGAAGGATTTTTCTAGTGTTAATAAGAAACAAAGCATGTTTAACTATTACAGTGAAGATGCTGTTTTAAATAACTTCAAATAATTACATTCAATTTCTGTAGTATTGTTAGACTACTTTAGACTTGCATAAAAGTATTCAGTATTTAATTTTTTTTTTTTGTATCTTTTTTCTGTTGTAATGCTATCTTTAAAATAATCACTAATATAAAGTGTTGGACCAGTCATAATCGTGTTAAATAACTGTGATTACAATATTGACTAAACCACATTTTTGCCCAAACCAAGCAGCCCTAAATAATTCAGATATAAAGCGTCTTTGAGACCCATGACCTTCAATCAGGTTTGATAAAGATTGCAGATCTGCTCATTCTGGACATTGACCAGGTGCATCCTGGGATGCTTTAAACACTGATGCTTCCCTTCTCTATCTGCTGCAACTCATTCATTCAAATGGATAAATATATCTAAATAAGTAGATATTAAATAACCATTTATAAATATGCTGATTTTAGTAATAAAAGCAAAAGCTGTATTCAATGTGTCTAAACATTAGTCTGGTGATGTGTATAGATCAGTTCTGAAGAAGCTCAGGTGGGACGCTGCTGTTTGTTATTCTCCCAAAAAATGATCTGACTTTTGCCAAACGCTCGAAACTGAAGGAAAGCTGCGTTCTGTAGCTTGTTAGCTATTATTGTGACGCGATCGTGGCGGATCTGCGAGGGCTTTGTGGTTTCAGGTTAATGATGGGCCTCGTCTGGTTTGGCTGAATCCATCAGGGACGCTGACATGTCCTGGCTGGTCTGCTCTTGTTGTCCTCTCTTCCCATTTGTTGACTCTCTTCCCCATTGTTGTTCTTTGTGGTAATGAAGGTACCGCAGCGAAGCCAAGACACGTCCGACGGCCCCGCTTCTGCTGGAGCTCGCCAACCAGGTACTGAAATACACGCTTTATTATTCTTCTGCTCCGTTCTCCGGCCCAGTTTTGCGCAAACACAATTAACCCAGAAGATTCAAAGATTCATTGGGAGTTTTCCCAGTCTGTTAGTACTTATAAAAATTGGGCTAATGGTTGGGCCTATTAACCAATGATTTGGTGCAATTATCCTTCATGGAAAAATAGTTGAGTGTCATTATCATAAGTGACATTCATAAATGCGTCTGCGCTCTATTATTGACACGCAGGTCAGTGGTTAATATCTCTATTTAGGTGTGCTGTTTACATTTTGAAACTCTCTCTTACATCAAAAGCTTGATTAAGCGCTGGAGTGATTTCTGTGTCAGTAGTGGATCTGAGGGTCTGTGGGATTGGAAGGGAGCGTCACTAAATTACACTCAATGAGGTTACAGTGAATTACAGTGAGAAGTGTTTGCACGGCTCTCTCTCATTATGGACTCATTCTCATGTACTGCTTTTATATGTCATTCACTCAAACTGATATCATGAGAAATAATCATACCACCTCCATTCATTACTGCCGGAACCATCAAATCTGTTCTGTTTTTGTCCAAATCCCTTTTATTTTGGATTCCAATTTAATACAAATTAAGGAGATGCACTGCAGGCAAAAACACTGTTTTTTCGTGCACCTGTCAAGTTTGAGATTTTGGGCTTTTTGGTTTTTCATCAAGTGTTTTTTCAGACTAGTGTTAAGAAAACATCCAAAAGACACTGTTAAGTCTTTCTTTTTTTGGCACTGTATCTATTAATTATATATTTTATATATATATTGTGTGTGTATGTGTATATATATATTCTGTCTGTTCTAAATATTTTCTGAATTATGGACTGACAAAATGAGAAAATCCTCTAAAAACTTTTGCCTCTAATTTGTCAAAAGAATTAAAGAAGAATTTTGAAATTGACTTCATCAATTTAGATTTTTGTACTGGAAATGTATGCAAATTAGCGCATATGTTATTAAATAATGCTCATTTACATATTTAACCCTAATATTTTAGAAAACTTGTAATACAAAAAATGTTTGCAATTATCAATGTAATCAATCAACTGTGTTCGTAAGGTCATAACTATTAGAGATTTTTGTTACCCTGTTCACCTGCAGTGTCTCGCCTTAAAAAAATTAATCTTTTTTTTTTCACATTTTAATAATAATGTTTTAAATATATTGTCTTCTGATGTTGTGTGTTGTCTGTTTTAATTTTGCTGGAGTCTGTTTTATGATAAAAATTGTGGTTATTAGGCATAAAACTTATTATCCTTAAATTATCCTCAAATAAAATAAACAATTCATTTTTATTTAATCATTTATTTTTTGGCAAACCAAGTGCTGCACAACAGAGTTTTACAGTTTATTAATTAAAACATGGACAAACTAACACAGTTTAACTCTGGGTTCTTGTCATATTTTATTGCCATTTTCTAAACTGTAGTAAATTAACTGTGAAAATGTGAGAAATGTTGAAGGTGTCTGAAAAAATTTAGATTTGACTGTAAATACCTTTAAAAATTCTATAATTATAAATGTTTTTGTTGTTATAATAATAATAATAATAATAATTATTATTATTATTATTACTATAAGTAAAAAAAAATCAAGTTAAACGCATACACCATGCTGACTTCACATTTAATACAAATTTAAAACATTAATAATTAGGGCCGGGACTTTAACGCGTTAATTTAGATTAATTAATTACACAAAAATAACGCGTTAAATTTTTTTAACGCATTTTACTCGCACTAAGTTTTGCACCGCGGAACGTTTCTCACTGGATGAATTCGGCGGACCGATTATACTGGAGCACAAACTAGCGTTCAGACAAGCCAAAGAACTTATACCAAAGAAGCTGCGTCCGTCCTAAATAGTATTGAATGTCCCAAATCGTAGTATGTTTAAAAAGTATTCCAAAGATTCCCGGATGGTCTACTACTTAACGATCAATGCACTCTCTTAACTGCTAATATTGCCCGCAACACAGCGCCGTGAACGAGGATTCGATTAGAACTACAAACACGCATAAAAAGTGTTAAAAAACTACAAACATGGAGAATATACGCGACCAACGGACAGGTAGAGAAAGGGGGTTTTCAGTGATAAATAATCAGTGTGTAACCTGATAAAAACAATTTTTTTTAAATGTTATCCGCGTTATATTCCATGTGCAGCAACATTTATAATGATAGGTTTGGTCATTAACGTTTAAATGCATAATTAAGCAAACACAAGAGCAGAGTTCTCGGAATGAAAGAACGTGCCTGTTGCTACCCTATGCTTGCTACACTTAATGGCAATATTGCACTGGTCTGTTGGACTTGGTTGAACAAAAATAAACAATATTTTGTTGCTTAAGCTTATGTATTCAGTCATTATTCAATGGTATACTAAAAATCCATGTAAAAATCTTAATTTTCACTGTTCTCAGGTCAAATATTTACATGCGATTAAAATGCGATTAATTTCGATTAATTAATTACAAAGCCTCTAATTAATTAGATTAAATTTTTTAATCGAGTCCCGGCCCTATTAATAATATTTGAGCATTTTAATAATAAAAGGGCCCTATGAAATGTGTTTTTTAATTGTGTTGTCTGTTTTAATTTTGCTACTTTCTGTTTTATGATTAAAAAAATCATAAAATATAATCAAACATAGCAGTAATTATACATAAAACCTTTAATTATCCAATTTTCCTCCGATAAAACTTAAACAATTAATTTGCTTTACAGTTAATTAATTAAAACATGGACAAAAAAAGTGTTTTTTTTTTTTTTTTTTTTTTTTTTTTTTTTGTGGGAGCAGGACACTGTAGTTAATTTATGTAATTGAGGATGCAAAATGAAGTAAACTGTGACATATTTCATCATACAGTGGACTACCAGTAAAATTGATCCAAATTTGGGACCAAAAATTTTTGCAGACACTTTGACCTGACCATGTTTTACTTAAGTGTTTTTATTTAATTGACAGACTGAACAAAATGAAGCATTGCTTGGTAATTGGTCAACAAAGTATTGGTAGTTGTGTAAATATTGTCATACTAACAGTTGTCAGAATTTTTGGTTGATTGTAATCCATTACATACATTTCTATCAAAGTTATCTGACATTATTATCAAGATTATCAAAGAAAAAGAGACACTCAAAGAAGCCTGTATTTATAATTCATTGTATATTATTGTCTTATAATAAACTTTATAATATGTTGTATTACTTCATGAATGCTTGGCACTACACTTACAATACTTACCTGTTTGTATGAGTATGATTTATAACACACTAAGAACAGCATGTAATATCCACTTAAGTTGTAATGGATTACACTTCCCATTAGTTATACCATGTTGGCAGTCTCTTTCTTGCCATTGTTTAACAAAATCCTATTGCATTGTTTGAGATGTATAAGGGTTACCAATGACCTTAAATGTGAAATGAGCATTAGCCTCAAAGGAAACACTCAAATATTAACAACCACTCGTAAGATATAGTAAGATACCGGGCAGGTGCTGCATAAATAGTGTCAAAGATATACATTTATATTAAATATCTTCATAACTGGTGCATCTATAATCCATTATAAAGTAAGTGCGTATGACATGGTGTTCATAAATGTATTGTAACTGTTGTGATTATGCATGTGATAGGGCTGTGCAATTAATCGAAATTAAGTTTCGATTTTGATTTTCGCTTTAAACGATTATGAAAATAGGACATGCTTGATTTATTCATTTTTATTCGATGTCGTGTTTTTTAAAGCACGAAAGAGAATTTGTGCTTTTCTGTGTATGCTTTTAGAGATGGAACAGAACACGGACAAGTAAAGTGAACGTTTGGCTTAAGATGCGTACCTAAACGCTCAAATACATGCAAATATATGTCAAAATGCGGCGTTTGGTGATTATTCGTGTTAACCTTCCTCAGTTATGTCTCAAATAAATGTAAACAGTTGAGAATAAAAATCTGAAAATCCATGCAGCTCTCAAGTAATATTCCTCCTGCTGTCTCTTTGCTTAATGTTCATCAATCAGCAAAAGACAAAGACAAAATCACTCACTGCTCTTGATGGAGGGACTTTTCTAGTTTTTATAAGAAACAGCAAGACTATGCTGTTTTATTTTACATTCAATTATTACAATTTAATTAAACTCTTTCATTTGTAGCTTTTTTTTTATATTGCTATCTTTAAATTCATCAATCATATAAAGTTCCGGACCCACTCATAATCGTGTTAAATAATCGTGATTACAATATTGGCCAAAATAATCGCGATTATGATTTTTGCCGTACTCGAGCAGCCCTAGCATGAGATGATACAACAATATAAAGATCTGATTTTTAATAAAGTATTTTTTGTAGTGTATGAGGGAGCACAGGAACTATGTTTAATAATGTTGCGTTTTTTTATTTTGCATTATAATGCGTTGTGTCCGCAGTGATAGTGAATCAGTTTGTGACGTACAGTTTGTTGTTGAAGGATCTGAACGCTGTTCCTCATAAGTGTCTCATGACTCAGTTTAATGCGCTACTTCACATTTACGCTTTGCTCTTATGGCGCTCAGCTCGCCACTAATTGCTATAGTCATAGCGCTTTATGGCACAATATATATCGCCAACTGAGCTACACTATAAAACTGATGAGAATTAGAGGCCATCCCTCGTCTGTGGTTTGACACGCAAACAGCGAATCCAGCGCCGGTCCTGCAGACCGAGTCTCGTGTCTGTTATTTAACATGATTAAAGAATGATGAATGTGATCAGAGCTTCATAACCGTTACTCACACGTTTCAGACGAGAGATCCGCTCGTGATTAATTTGAAAGCGATGAGAACGAGCACCTGAATCAGGCGGGGAAACCTCACAGACGTCATTATTCAGTGTCGGCTCTGATGTGTCTTTGTGCGCTTGCCGTGTTCCTCATCCAGCCGTGTTACACGAGAACATGAGGCCGACGAGAGTGAGTCTGAGCGCTTTAGAGAGACACACACCTCCGGCTGGAGCACAGGAGCGTTCACACTGTCTAACGATGACGAATTCTGTCTGAATGATAACAGACGGGAGGATGTTTCTTCTGTTCAACTGCTGTACTGAGTGTGTTCAGAAGGAAACCTCACATTAAACATGATTTATGCACAACCAGCATCATCAACCATCAGTCTACCGATGGGGTACTTTACACTTTTAGTAATAGTTCACCCAAAAATTAAAATGTGCTCACCCTCGGGCCATTGGGAGGAGTTTGTTTCTTCATCAGATTTGTAGAAATGTGTCATTCCATCACTGTCTCGCCAGTGGATCCTCTGCGGTGAATGGGTGCCGTCAGAATGTTAATGAATTTTCTTGTATGTCAGTTTAAGGCAATAGATCACCCAAAATATCCTCCCCCTCAGTTCATCCAAGATTAGGATGAGTTTGTTTGTTCATCAGAAATGCATCTTTCCGTCACTGTCTCACCAATGGATCTTCTGGAGTGAATGGGTGCCGTCAGAATGAGTGTCCAAACAGCTGATAAAAACATCACAATAATCCACACCACTACAGTCTATCAGTTAACATAAGATGAAAGAAATAAATACATCAATGAGACATTTTTAACTAAAATACGAGTCTGTAATCCCTAATAACGCTTCCTCCAGTGAGAAAGTCCATCTCCTGTTGTTTCTCACATCAAAATCCAGCCACATATTTAGAGCTGTTTTGGCTTGTAAACGGTGCTTGATCTGTGCAGATTTCTCTCCTGATTCAGACCAGACCACTTTTTCACTGGAGGAAGCGTTATTATGAATTATGGACTCGCATTTTAGTTAAAAGCATTTTAATGATGGATTTGTTTCAACTTTTCTCAAGATGTTAACTGATGGACTGGAGTGGTGTGGATTATTGTGATGTTTTTATCAGCTGTTTGGACTCTTATTCTGGCGGCACCCATTCACTTCCAGAGGATCCATTGATGAGACAGTGATGCACTGCAAAAATGCTTTTCTTAGTTAGATTTTTTTTGTCTTGTTTAAGGCCAAAATATCTAAACATTCTTAAATCAAGAAGGATTTTCTAGACAAGTAGGATTTTTCTTGTTTTCAGACAATAGTAAACATTAAGTGAATTTTTGCTTAGAACAAGCAAAATAATCTTCCAATGCTGTAAGAAAAAAAAAACTTATAAAATGCTTGATTTAAATTTTTTTGTGTATATTAACTAGAAGTAAACAATTATACTTTTAATAAATAAGAGAAAGAATGGTGCTTTTTTGTTAGTGAAAGGAGGTGAATAACCTTGCAACCTTAAGATCAAACTAAAATTTGGTATTGAATGGAGTAGTTTTTGCTTTAAATTTTGACAAAACGGAATCTTTATTAAAAAAAAAAAAAAAAAAACATTTTGTAGCTTTTCTGGGACTTAATGTTGATTTGTGGTAATTTTGTGTATGTACATTTTAATATTTGAAAAGATATATTTATCATTTCTCATCTTACAGTAACCATTGGCTTTAATGGTTGAGCTTGATTCATTTAGTCAATACAACAAACAGTTCAGCATATAGAGGATTCTTTTTTTTTTTCCAAAATAAAAAATACTGATTCCATTGATTAGATAAAAGACACTAAAGTGAAAAATTAATAATGAAAAAATGTAAACTGAAATTCTTAATATCTCTATAACTTTTAGTGTCTGTACTAAATAGATTATATATAGTTATCTGCACTTGCATAGATTTGATTTTATTTATTTATTTATTTATTTATTTTTTGAAGTAACAAACAATACCTTTTAAAGTAAAATCCTAAGGATTTTTATCAGCTGTTATGTTGTGGAATTCTGTTAAAATGTAAGACACATAAAATTGGCGTGACTTAAATGCTAGTTAACTACAGTGAGTTGAATATGAATTACATTCATTAAAATGATGGCATTGTTGCATGCAGATGAAGAGCTCTGAGGAGTAATTGGACACCAAAAGTGAAAGTGCTAACTTTGATTATTAAACGATTACACAGCGAGTATTGATCATTAGTGCATGTTGATCAGTGCATCTCTCAGACTGTGTTTGTCTCTGTCAGGTGGACCTGTCTCCGGCTCTCCTGGCCCGTCTGATAGTGGAGTGTTTTCTGGAGGAGCGCGAGGCTTCAGTCTGTGAGTAGAGGTGTTTATTTCCTAATGAGAGACAGACAGACTCCTGCCAGCGCTACCTGCGGCACATGAGGGACAATTAAGCGTCCCGCAGGCCGCCCAGCACTTAACCGCCGTTTAGATCAGTGCTGTGTTATTTATAACCCTCCATTTATTCTGAGCCTCGTCTACCTGAGCGCCTCCTCCTCCTCACACTCCCACTGCATCAGACACCCAACAGAACATCTATCACTATTAAAGCATTAGTTCACTTTCAGAACAAAAATGTACAGATAATTTCTCCCTTGTCATCCAAGATGTTCATGTCTTTCTTTCTTCAGTTGTAAAGAAATTGTTTTTTGAGGAAAACATTTCAGGATTTCTCTCCATATAGTGGACTTCTATGAGTTTGGGGGTGAGTACATTATCTGTAAATTTCTGTTCTGGAAGTGAACTAATCCTTTAAGCATCTGTTGATCATTGGTGGGAGCTGATTAGTATGAATACAGTGCCTTGCAAAAGGCTTTTTTGTCACGTTTTGTTGCAGGATTATGTTAAACTGCTTTAAATTAGTTTTTCCCCACATCAATCTACACTCCATACACCATAATAATGACAAAGCAAAAACCAGATTTGCAAATGTTACAAATGTATTAAAAATAAAACACTGAAATAAGTAGATTGCATAAGTATTCATACCCTTAACTCAGTACATAGTTGAAGCACCTTTACAGCCTCAAGTCTTTTTGGGTCTGATGTGAGCATCTTTGCACATCTGCATTTGGCAATTATCAGTTTTTGCTCTGATCTGCATTTTCAGCTGTTAGACCTTTTCTGAGAGGTGTGTGTCTTTCTAAATCAGACTCATTCAAATGAATTTGCCACAGTTTAACTCCACTCCAAGTGTAGGAACATCTAGAAGCAATATGAATGCTCCTGAGATACATTTCCAGTGTCCCAGAAAAGGGTGTGAATACTTATGCAACGGGATCTTTTCAGTTTTTTATTTTTAATAAATTTGCACAAATGTTAAAATCCTATTTTTTGCTTTGCCATTATGGAGTAGGGAGTGTAGATTGATGTGGGGAAAAAAGTAATTTTAAAGTAGTTTAACATAAGGCAACAACATAACAAAATGTGAAAAAATGAAGGGGTATGAATAATTTTGCAAGGTACATGTGTGTGTGTGTGTGTGTGTGTGTGTGTGTGTGTGTGTGCGTGTTTTTTTTTTTTTCTATTGTTGCTTATATCCAGCATTCAGAAACCTTTTGTACTGTTTTAATTATGTGATTGGTTTCAGACTCAGGTGAAATCTTTTAGCAAAATATTGTAATGCACAGGAGTAAAGATGGATACTTGAGTTCCTTTCTTCTGAGAAATACACTAGTGAGTGTGTGGTTTTCATCACTTGGATGTCAGTAGAAGTGGACCATGCTTGTCCTTTAAGCGTTCAGTGAATACAGACTCACACAGTGTCCGCCATCTTCCTCTCCGCTCACACACACACACACACACACACACACACACACACACACACACACACACACAGGTTCAGTATGAGTGTTTGAGAGCAGTAGTACTGTGCATCAGAGACACGTGTGCTGGATTTAATCAACAGAGAGATTCCAGTGCATGCGTGCTGCGCTCCACTCTGCCACCGCGCACTCGTATGTCAAAGTCAAGCGTGTGATTACTTTGGAGCGCTGTTATCCACTGCTTGTCAAAACGCTCCTGCCGTGTGTAGAACAAGGCAATACTGTGTGACGTAGACCACCCTCAGACTGCTGGAAACTCATTATAAATCAGCAGCATCTCCACAAGACTCCACTGACCCCATGCTTTGGCAAACACACAGCCTTATCTGTTTAGTTATGGCATATTATCACTATGATAAAGCTGAATACAGCTCATATGGAAACATTGTACAGCAACGCATACTCTAGAGACAATTGTTTGTTGCTTTTGTGGCCATAAAAAATGGCGTAATTAGGGAAAATATCAATATTATTTAATTCCTTCAGAGTATTAGTCATTAAGTATAATAAGCTTAATGTGAAGTGTTTTAAACTACTGTGTACTAACATTTAAGGGGAGACCCTGCTTTTTTTTCATGCACCTGTCAAAATTGAGATTTGGGGCATTTTTGGTTTTTCTTAGTGTTTTTTTTACACTAGTGGAAAGAAAATATTCAAAAGACACTGTTAAGTGTGTATTTTATATCACTTTATCTATTTGTGTCAATAGATTTCGATTACAATTCATATTTTTAAAGGCCATGAGTTTTTTCTCCTACACTGAGCCATAAATGTCCACTTCAGCAGCACTTACACACACCACACTTTACATTTTTATTCCTGTCTATATCCTGAAGGGATTTGTTTATATATAATTTGCTTGATTTTATACATTTTATTCCCCCAAAAATGGTTAAAAAAAAAAAAGTGTTTTCTGTCGATTCTACAATATTTTTTTTTTTTTTTCTTTTTTTTTTTTTTTTTTTCTGAATTACGGCGTGACAAAATGAGATACCCAAAATTCCCTCTGTTAAAACATTACAAAAAGTAACAAGAATTTTGAAACTGACTTCATCCGGTGTTTAGATGTTTGTACTAGAAATGCATGCAAATTAGCGCATATTTCAGTAAATAATGCTTATTTGCATATTTAAACCTAACATTTTAGAAAATTGAAATACAAAAAAAATGTTTGCAATTACCATTGTAATCAATCAACTGGGTTAGTAAGGTGATAACAATTTTTTTTTTTTTTTTTTTTTTTTTTTTTTTTTTTAACCCTTTTCACCTGCAGTGTCTCACCCTAAAGTAATTATTTGTTACAATGTGCTTATTGTGCACATACATGTCATTACATTGCAGGTATTTTTAAATACGAGTACGATCTATAATTAATTTCTGTAGTTACATCTATAATTACACCTACGCATAGCTCTTAACCCACCAATAAACCAACCTATACCACTAAACCTGTCCGTAAACTCACTCGTAGCTGTGCTTGTACACAATAACTACATTGTACTTCATTTTTTTTTTATGTAAGTACATGTGTTTTTCCCAATAATCTGGCTGTAAAAATCAGGGGATTCCAGCCTGCTTTCCAGTTATCGTCTAATATCAGTTTTACTAGTTTTGTCAAAGGTTGTAGCAGAAGAATTCATAAATTATCTACAGTTTGGTTTTAGACCGTAACTTTCTACAGAAACTGTAAGTTGTTATTTTTTGGAAAAAGTGAAGTATTCTTGGGATCAGGATCATATGGTGAGAGCAGGGTTTATTGACCAGAAAAAGCCATTTGACACAGTTAGCCATACTATTCCGTTATCTAAATTAAGTGCATTTAATTTTAGTAAACAAACAATTAAGTGGTTTGTTTCGTATCTAAATGAAAGAGCAATGTATGAGAATTGAGCAGGAAAATTCATCATTATGAACAATAAAATGGGTATACCTCAAGGTTCAGTATTAGGCCCATTGCTTTTTAGTCTGTTTATAAATCATTTACCAAGTTGTTGCCTTGACATTCATTTAATTAATTCCTAGACAACTTTATGCTGATGAAATGGTATTTTACATATCTGCTAAGTCACCAGCCAAATGGATGCTCAAATGGAGAAGATATCCCTGAGGCTCCAAGAAAATCACCTTAACTTGAACATGAAAGCAGTTAAGCAATTAAGTTTTTAGGAATTGTCTTCACGACTAAAAATTTGATAAACATAACTTTAAAAACACACAAAAAATAATATTTACGTTTTCTTTTTTTTTCTTTACTTTTTAAAATTAATAATTGATTTTAAGTTTTCAAACCTAAAATGCACTTGCTGGCTTTTGCATTTCACCCCAAAACAGCTGCATAGCTTAAATTTTAGCCTTCAGTTCGACTGCTAACCTTATACAGTATTACAGTTAATGGTGCACAAATAAGCGCTCTGAACTTATTTACCCAGTGCATTATTTTTTTCCGTGCACCTGTGCTCTACTTTTGTGCTTTCCCTGATAGTAACCCTGGTTGTCCATGCGGTTTCCATATCAGACAACAACTCAAAATAATACAAATGTTTTCTTAGAGGTTTAAAATGTGTGATAAAACATATATGAGCTGTTTAGAAGACGAACTGAATATTTAAAATTAAAGGACAGTGCTTTCATTAGTTTTCCTAGTGTGAGAAGAATGAATCCTGTGTTGATATTCTTTCATCTGAAGCGTTTTCCGGAGGCTCAAGCCTTTCTGTTCTCTGCGGCGTTAGCGTCACGTGACGCGCCAGCCGTCCCCAGTAGCCCAGCTCGGATTCAAATGAAAGTGACGTGTATTTTGACACGCCGTCTTCTCCTCCAATGACCCGTCTGTCCCGCGGCAGTCGACTCCTGCGCACATGGGCTCCACGCTTCAATTACTGAATCTCCCTGTGTGAATATTAGACTTTTGTAATGTGTTGCTTTCATCAAACAATGCCCGGGTAATTGTCTTTGCTGGCAATTAGCTAACAGGTTTGTCCGGCGCTATCGGCAAGCGCATCCATCATTCCCGCTCGCTCTGTGTTTCCAGCCGGCGCGCGGATCGATAGCCTCATATACGCCAGCCGCAGCCTCTCAGCCTCGCCCTCGCGCACCACCGTCTTTTATTTTCTTTCGTTCCTTTCTTCCCTGTTTGCATTTAAGAGACGCAGAAATTGTGCCTTTGGGACGGCTGAATATATATCCACTCACTTCAGCGGGATCAATAGAGAGTTTGAAATTGTTTCTGAAGTCTTTTCTCGGGTGAGCGTCGCGTCCGTGTTTTCCCCAGACCGTTGCAGCGGCGCGCGGCCCAGATGGATGCGCATGTAAATAAATCAATACGTTCAGGGCATTTTCAGCACATATCGAATATGATATCAACATCTATAATCCTTCCTCTCCTGCGGACGGCTGGGAGGGATCTTCTGAACGCTAGACTTTCCTAGAAAGCACGTCAGCTGGTCCTTTGACTCCAGTCTCTTTGGTGTTTTGTGGCTCAGGGCTCATGTTTAAATGAGGTGATTGTTACATTCTGCCTCTGTTTACGTTACCTTTTCATTTCTTTAAAAGCATTTGTTCCCGAAGATCCAGTGAATAATGCTTACCGCTTGTTCCTGCGCTGATGGTGTTGAGGTTGAGCATAGCTGTGAATGCTTGACAGAAGCAACAGACATTTTAATTCCACCTTTTTCAGCTTTTTCCGTTTTTCTATTTCTCTGCCACATTATGTGATATTATATGTGTTAACCACTGACCTGCCCATTTTGGACTTCACATGCACAGTACCATACTACTGATGAAAGTATGAGAAAAATAAAACTGCTAGTTATTATAAATAATGCATCAAAAGTTTTGGAAAGGAATATGATTATTTCAAATAACCCAATCCTATTCAATAATGTTGGGCATTACAGCTTACATTTGCACAAAAGGACACGGTTGTTCAAGTGAACGCGAGCGTGTTAGTCAACAACTTACAACATTCTACAACAATGGTGTACTCATTATAATATTATGAATATAATACACTGAAAAACTGTTTGGTCACCCACCTAAACTGTCCCATATGTGACCCTGGACCACAAAACCAGCCATATGGGTAGATTTTTTGATATTGAGATTTATACGTCATCCGAATCATCTGGAAATGAGCTTTCCTATTGTAGGATAGGACAATATTTGGCAGAGATACTGTACAACGATTCTCTAATCTGAGGGTGCAAAAAAAATACTGAGAAAACCGCCTTTAAAGTTCTTAGCAATGCATATTACTACTGATCAAAATTAGGTTTTGATATATTAACGGTAGGAAATTTACAAAATATTTTCATGGAACATGATCTTTACTTAATATCTCAATGATTTTTGGCATAAAAGAAAAATCGATAATTTTGACCCATACAGTGTATTTTTTGCTATTGCTACAAATGAGAATAGTAAATGAAATACACATGAGAATAATTAGGTATGCAGTATATAAAATAAATGTAATATTACAGTTTACAGGCATGTAGATTGGCACGCATGTCTTGTACACTGTATTTTTTTTATCAAAGTGATGATTCTGGGCATCAGTGCATGCTTTCAAAGACATAGTTTCACTTTAGTTCTCTGGTCTGAATGGCCTTACCAATCAGACATCAAGATACACTGCAAAAAAAACAGCAGCAAAACTGTGAAAAAAAAATACAGTAACAAAACAATGTTTTACAGATCTTGAATTTATAGTTTAAAAATGTATAGTCTTGAACTGCTAAAATGTTAATATACCAACCTAGTGAGAGACTAAAATCTGTTTTGCAACTTTATCTTACTCTGAAAAAAAAAATATTGGTGATAAAAAAGACACATGAGGAATCAAATTTCAACACACGTGGCTTTTCCACAAGCTGAGGTGAATGCTAACTAGTGTAATAAAAATACAGAACACCATCATAGTAACACACCACACTAATAACATTCAGTTAACAACATGAGATGGAACCTAAACGCTAGTATAAATAATAATTGATAAGAAAAACAACTTGCAGTTAAACAATTAACAGGTGCTTGCAGTCTTTCACCAATTGCAGTCATTTTTTACAATGTCCAAAATGCACCATAACAAATTGAAAAAAAAATAAATCCTGGTTTTCTTGATTGAGTATCACTGCCGGAGTACTCCTGCCCATCCCTACTACAGAGGCAGATCTCGACTCTGTGAAAGTAAGTGCATTGGGCGGATGAATCTGGCCTTTGAATACTGAGATGCAGGCTCTTCATTAGCAGCTGCAGGAGGCGGGTGAGGTAAGCAGTCGCCTTGACAAGTATACTAATTACTAGCGCGGAGCCGGAGCCGTGGAGCTCAGAGCCGGCCGAGCCGCAGCCCTGCTATCAGACGCAATCAGACGGAGGCAGATCAGTTCTGCCCCACTAACCCTGCGGGGAGCCCCAGCACATCAGCCCCGATCGCCAGCGCACCAGAGGCGGAGGAAATAAACACGAGCGCCGCCGCTCCCCAGTTCTCTGCGTGCCGACGAGAGGAGGATGGGTTTAAAGAAGTAAATATGAAAATCAAATGAGGGCTTTAGGCAGCCGCAGAGATTTGCAGAGCTGTCCTCTGGCGTCTAACGGCCTCATCCATCACGGCCCGCAAGTAGTCAATTCCTCTAGTATCTGTAAATGTTTTTAGATATTAGCCAATTTATATGCTCCCAGATTCATCATGGAAAATCAGCTTTAGCAGGGGCGCATTATCAGCCAGCGCCTCTCGCGCGCATCATGAAGTTTGATGTACGACGGCGTTTGCGAGGCGACGGCTTACGCCGAGGAGGAGGGGGGCGTCTTGATTATAAGCGTAAGAAGGCGGCTTTTTAATTAATAAACAAACTCCGGAGCTCATCAGCGTCAGAGGCGATAACGATTGTCATCCGTTATTTTTTTACGACGATCGACCCTCGACACGCGCTGCCTTCTAATGAGCTTCCGTCCGCTTTTTCTTTTGGAGTCTGATAATGGCCTGCTGGAGAGCGAGCGGAGGTTGCGTGGCTGTCCGCCGGCCCATTCGTCATTTCATCAGAGGTTGTTAAAGGTGGCTGTGTTTTTGGTAAACAGCGCTTCCCTGCTCCTGAATAACTCCAGGCGGAGGACGTCTTTCCTCTTTAATATTTCCCTCCTCAGATAAGGACGCCTCAGTCGGGAATTTATGTCGACACGGGACAATTACATTAAATTCGTGGTGTGTTTACAGTGTCGTGTGGCGCGGGCGTATGCGGAGGCGTTTTTAATAAATGTATGGCGATGCCTGTGGCTGTGATGCGCGCGCATCTTCGGCTCTGTCGTTATTTACTGCGCCGTTTGCGCGCTGCGGATCCGCCGCTGCAAATGGCATTACGGCCCGTGATGAATGAGCGTTAGAGTAAACTCATTTTAAAAGCGGCCTGATTTATTAGCTCTCTGGCCTCCATTTTCATCAGGTCAGTGCTTGGCTGAAACCCCACAATGTCAGTCGCAAGGTCACCCTCCTTTTACGATTCTTCTTAACCCCATCGCTCAGGAGATGGAGGAAAAGGCCCTGGGACGGTCGGACGGTCGGCCATTCGAGGCAGGTGGTGTTGTGTGATGTGTGAAATGCGACGGTGGTCAACCTCCAATTACGAGTCCTGGTAAGACAAGGCCTTTAATGGCTGCTGCTTGCCTTCGGGGAGCTCTATTACACACTGCTGTTTTGCAGGACCAGCATCAAATCTATAAAAGTACCATTAAGAGGAAAAAATCAATCAAAATGCCATTAAAGTGGAATAAGTTGCCAATATTGCTGATGTGGTTGCGGCTTCTTTGATTTTCCCTCAGATTATTAGGCGCAGCGGCGTAGTGACTTTGTTAAGGGAAACGAGTGTTGTTGGGGAGTAATATGTCTCCCGGCTTCATAAAGTTTGCGGCCTCATATTTCCCGCTTTATTGATTATCCATTATCATTTGTCATGAGGTGTCCTAACTCAAGGGGAAATATAGCTCTCTTCATTGCCGAGCGGAGCGCCGGAGCAGCGTATGGATCTGCGTGTGAAGGTAGCAATCTCGGAGAAAAATGAGCTGAAAAACAAGGCGCCGCCGGTGCACAGGACTGCTGACTTGGCTTTGTTCTCTCTTGCTCACGTCCTCTTTCAGCGGGAGGATGAAAAAGATAACGCCCGTCGTTTGTTCTTCTCTCGCGCTAGGGTTTTGACGTTGCGACAAGGAGAGAAAGAGACCTCGGAGATGCAACCAAGAGGGAGGATTGTGTGTTTGTGTGCGGCTGGATACCGATGACAGGACTGTGTAATGAGAGCCTAAAGAGCTCACGTCTCAGGGTTGGCGTCCATTGGGTTGGAGCCTTCGTCTTGTGGTCTCAATCTCAAGGAAGTACGGAGCCTTCATCCTCAGAGAAAACAGCTAAAAGAACAAAGGTGTCCAATAAAGGTTCTTTATTGGCATTTGTGTAAACAAAAAAAGGGTTCTAAAGATAAGATGGTGTATTTGGGAAACTGGTTTTGTTAAAGTATTTTTGTTTCTGGTTTGGTTACGCAAATGGCAAAGAACTTCCGCACCTCGTGGCATTTAAACTCTTAAAAATAAAATTTCTTTATTAAAATTGATCATTCCATGAAGAACCTTCAACACCCATGGAATCTTTCTATAGGTTCTCTATAGAGGAATAATGTTCTTTAGATTATTAAAATGTTCTTTACACTAAAAAAGTGGTTCTTTTGAGAACTAAACACTTGAAGGTTATTTGGTAGACCAAACATGGTTCTTTTCTATGGCATTGCTGTTGAAACTCTTTTTATAACCTTTAATTTTTAAGAGTGTATAATTAAATATTGGCGATATATTCAGAATTCATGGCCATCTCTGACTGGCTTTCATTGGAGAAATATGCTTATTGGAAACATGCTAACCAGCCAAACCTTGAGCCTTTATACTCAGAGAAAACGGCTAAAAGAACAAAGGTGTCCAATAAAGCTTCTTTATTGGCTTTCATGTTAACAAAAAAGGGTTCTTGAGATAGGATAGTGTTTGGGAAACTGGTTTTGTTTAAAAAACATAGAGTTCTCCTTAAGTTTATTTGGTTATGCTAATGGCAAAGAACTTTCACATCTTAGCTTTAAACACTCTTAAAAATAAAGCTTCTTTATTAAAATTGATCGTTCCATTGGATCTTTCTATAGGTTCTCTATAAATAAATAATGTTCTTTAAAAAAGTGGTTCTTTTGAGAACAAAACACTTGAAGGTTATTTGGTAGACCAAACATGGTTCGTCTATGGCATTGCTGTTGAAACACTTTTTAGAACATTTATTTTTAAGAGTGTATAATTAAATTTTGGTGATTTTATTCAGAATTCATGGCCATCTCTAAATGGCTTTCATTGGAGAAATATGCTTATTAGAAACATGCCAAACATTGAGCCTTGAGAAACATTGAGAGAAACCAGCTAAAAGAACAAAGGTGTCCAATAAAGGTTGTTTATTGGCATTTGTGTTAACAAAAAAATGGTTCTTGATATAGGATAGTGTGTTTGGGTAACTGGTTTTGTTTGAAAACATTAAGTACTTATGCATTTTTTTTTTTTGATACACTAATAGTACAGAACTTTCACACCTCATGGCTTTTAAACACTCTCAAAAATAAATGTTATTTGTAATTTGATTTGGTTCCAAATTTTCTAGTAAATTCCAGAAATATCCAGGATTTTTTGGAAAGTTTTTCAGAAATTTACTGGAAATGTTCCACCCCTTTGAAGGGCCACCCATGGAATCTTTCCATTCCACAAAACATTCTCTATGTGAAAGTGGAAGAAGGTTTCTTGGATTATTTATTTATTAGATAATTTTCTTCACTCTAGTAGGAAAAAATTGTTCTTTTGAGAACTAATCTTTTAAAGGTTATTTGGTAGACCAAACATGGTTCTTCTATGGCATTGCTGTTGAAACACCTTTTAGAACCTTTATTTTTAAAAGTATATAATAAAATATTGGTGATTATATTCAGAATACATGGCTATTTTTGACTGGCTTTCATTGGAGGACTATGCTTTTTAGAAATATGCTAACCAAACCTTGACTACCTTCATATAAAAAATATAAGCTCTGGGTCTGGGTCTGGGTTTATGGTCTCCACGCTCCAGTTTCCAGTGTTTTAATGACCTCAACCACAGATTGCAGCAGCTGCAGAACTACTGCACAAAGTATTTTAAACAAATGTGCCAACATTTCTCTATATAGGCAGTTAATTAGAATAGCCAACCTCATTTTTGGACTGAGTGTGCTGATCGGGGTCTGGTCTTGTCTCTGGTAGGGTTCTGGTCTAGTTGGAGATGTAGAAGTTGGCCAATAATAATGGAGGTCATTTACACGCAGGAGTTTTAAAGCAACAATTGCATGGATCACAAAAAATGGTCTTGGAAATCAAAAAGATGACTGTTTATGGCACACACTTTGATGAGCATTATAGGCAAAGTGTAACATATCATTTATTTCACATCACTGTCTATTTGAACTGAACTAGGCCTATTTTCCTATAGTGACGCAGTCGCTCTCATATGGATATATCATTAGAATGACACACAATGATTCAAACCATTAAATCTGAATATGTTTGAAAATGATGGATTTTGTGTTGGAGTAATAGGGAATCAATCCAAGGGCTTGTGGGCTGATTTATAATGTTAGTACAGCATGAATGTAGTGAGAAGGTGTAAGAGCTGCGTGTTCATTGATACCTGCACAGATGAACTCTGGACTTTGATCTGGAAATGTCTAATGCATGTGTTTCTGCTCGCTCTTCTCTCTCCATCAGCAGCTTCCAGACACGTCCTCAACAACATGCTGCGCGAGCCGTATTTAATTCCGGACCTGCTGTTAGCGAAGCACGTCGAGCAGGTACCAGCACTGAACTAACATCATTTGTTTCTTCCATTGAACACAAACTAAGATCTTTAGCAGAATCTGTTAAAGGAGTAGTTCACTTCCAGAACAAAATTGTACAGATAATGTACTCAACCCCTTGTCATCCAAGACGTTCATGTCTTTCTTTCTTCAGTCTTAAGGAAATTGTTTTTTTGAGTAACATTTCAGGATTTCTCTATACTGCCCTACAAAGGCAAAGTGCAGTAACTACGCCAACACTGAAACTGAGAAAAATGCCTTTAAAGTTTTTACACCATATATGCTATTAGTTTGGATTGGGTAATTACTGCGATTTTGATTTCTCTGAAACGGGACAAAATTGAACCAGGAGACTTTGCCACAAGACAAAACAGTTGTCACAAAGCCCATTTTAAATTTTAACTCAATTTGGACCAAATGTGTAGTTACTGTGCTTTGCCTTTGGAGGGCAGTATAAATGATGGACTTCTATGGTGCCCGTAGAAGTTTGAACTTCCAAAATGCAGCTCTAAAGGGCTCTAAACGATCCCAGCTGAGGAAAAAAGTGTCTTATCTAGCAAAACGATCGGTTATATTCTAAGAAAAAATTACAATTGATATATTTTTTAACCTCAAATGCTCATCTTGTCTAGCTCTGTGTGTAGAGATTAAAAAGTATATAAATTATAAATGGTTTTAGAAAATAACTGATTGTTTCGCTAGATAAGACACCTCTTCCTCGGCTGGGATCAATTAGAGCTCTTTGAAGCTGCATTTAAACTGCATTTTGGAAGTTCAAACTCAGGGCACCATAGAAGTCCACTATATGGAGAGAAATCCTGAAATGTTTTCCTCAGAAAATATGATTTTTTTACGACTGAAGAAAGAAAGACATGAACATCTTGGATAACAAGGGGGTGAGTACAATATCTGTACATTTTTGTTCTGAAAGTAAATTACTCCTTTAATTTCTAAAATGTTCTCTTGTGAATCCATCTCTAGTCTGAATAATCTGCTGATACGGTGGCGTGTGGTCATGCAGCAGTGCATGATGGGTGTTTGTAATGGATGCTGAGGGCCCGTCCCCTCCTGACTGTAATATTTCTTCCCTCTTTTCAGTGCACAGTAAATGACTGCTGTTATGGACCGCTGGTCGACTGCATCAAACAGTATCCTTCCCATAAAACTTTAAGCCTGAAATTGACGAGGCGCTATTCACAGGGACGAGATGTGCCGAGCTTCACCTGACATAAAAGTTACGCTCGAGGAGGTGTGTGTGTGTGTGTGTGTGTGTGTGTGTGTGTGTGTGATCTATATGAAGAACCTTCTTTCGCCACAAAGAACCTTTTGTGAAACAGAAAGGTTCTTCAGATGTTAAAGATTCTTTATGGAACCATTTAGACAAAAAAACATGGCATCGTTTCAATTTATCATCGTAAGGAATATTTCCTATTTATTTCCCTTTCAGCATGTTCTATTCAGTAAATCTCACAGAATCCTGATGATTTCAGCACTTCGATTTATTTTTATTTTTGGCTTTTTGATATTATATTAGCACAACACTTCTCTTGTGTTTTTTGTCCGACCTAATCCTTTGTAATCTAAACAGCTAATATTGGCCGTTTTGGCTTCAAGTAAGATTTCTTTGCGCAGTGTCCGATGTTTAATAAGCAGCCTCATCTGAAATCCTGTACTATTTCAATAAGATTAATTTATATAGAATTTATGGTCACATATTAGGTGGCCTTAACTACTATGTACTTACATCAGAAAATAAGTACAATGTGTACTTATTGTGCATAATGTTTGTAAAAACAAACGTGTACACATATATGTACACAATAAGTGTATTGTATCAAATGATCGATTTGTGTATAGTACATAGCAGTTAAGGACACCTAATATAAAGTGGGACCTCTTTTTTCAGTTTTTAATTTAAATGTTAATTAAATAATTAATTAAAGTTAAATACATCATCCATAATGACTGTGACTTTCTGTAACACCCAGTAGACTACTTTTTTTTTTTTTTTTGCTAAAAAATTAAACCATTTATTGAACACACACACAATCTTACAAAAAAAATGGTTGTTGTTTTTTTTGGTTTTTTTAATAATTTTGATCCATCAAGCTATTATAGCACATAGAGTGAGATTATAGAAGAGAAAACAGCTTGGTTTTATTCAGAGACCCAAACTGGAATAAAAATAAATAAATAAATTTGAAAAATGTTAAAAAAAAAAAAAAAAAAAACAGATGTTTATAACAGTACAGCAGATACTGACATAAAATGATGTAAATAGCAGGTGTGACTCTATATCTCCAATAATGTGTCTTAGTAAGATGGGATTGAAATGATCCAAACATATAATGCAATGCAATCCAATGATGATTGAGAGATGAACAAAAGAACATTCCTCAAAATATGTGAGATGTTTTGGAGGCTTGGGAAGATCATTCCTCCACTGAGGAACAGTGAAAGCAAAGCTTCTGGAAACAAATGTTTCTCCAAATGTCCTGATGATCAGATTTGAGACAAAAAAATGATTGATGGAAAATCAAGTAAAGTCAAGCTGCTTCAGTCCAGTTTGGGAATATGGAATATGACTACAGTTATTCTGACATTTACTTGATAAAAATGAGTCAAGATTTGACAGCAAAAACACACACGAAGCACCAGCTAAAGGAGGACGTTTGTACAATTACTCTAAAAGACCTTTTACTGGATAAACAACTCTAAACTATCAATCAGACGACAGAAGGCATGGAGTAGATTGAGTGTGGAACAGATTTAACAGCCAAGTTTGATCATGCTGATCATTTAGAGATCTTAGAAATGTGTTTCAAATGTGATACAGTTGCTTTATAAGTTTTGTAAGAGACACCGAAATCAGGTTTGTGCTGTTGTAGATCACATATGCCTCTCGACCTATCTCTCTCTCTCTCTCTCTCTGTGTGTGTGTGTGTGTGTGTGTGTGTGTGTGTGTGTGTGTGTGTGTAGTCGGGGGTGAAGGGTCACAGTGTTTCTCTGTCTGTGGTCACTCATCCTCATCCCTCCACTCTTTCTCTGTTTCTGCAGCTCTTTTCACGCGTCAGCATTCATTCACCCTCTACATCTGCTCCGGTTCATCATGTCGCCCTCCAGAACCGCCCCGTGACACACAGACACCCATCAAACCATGAGCACAGCCGGCGATACGCCCTACAAACACAACTCTTCAGCACTGTATCGTCCTAATGTTTAGGCTGAATGTGTTATATACGCTATTATACTATGGGGCTGTTGAATGCTTGAATCTGATTGGCTGACGAACATTCTAAGGTGTGCATTATTTTCAGGGAAACGCATTGCAAATAAAGTTCCAGGCAGGTCTTAACCGCGTTACATGTTCATATCACTTCACCACACGATTTCAGAGATATCAAAGGTCCTTACAGCCTAAAACAGCAAAGTAACCAATACCCACAACAACACTGGCCAAACAAATAAATCCAGTAAACAAGAGGATAAAAACGACTGATTCCCAGATAGCACACGTACGTCTACAAGATGTCTGTTAAAGATTTCTTGATCTGGAATCTGCTGTGTACAAACATCTGACAGACGTCTATAAGATGTCAGTTTTACATACATTCTAAATCATAAACATCTTAAAGACATCTAACAGACGTCTTTATGACATCTGAATCGTCCAATAGATGTATTGCAAATGAACGTCTCTGAGATGTACGTGTGCTATCAGGGTTATTTCCATTTTATTTGCAGCAAAATTATGCTTTATTATGTATGCACATACTATATTTCACACATACAGTTGGCATACATATTAACATGCACGCTAATGTTATTAGTGCTACTCTGATGATTAACACCTTAAAAACGACATATTTCTCACAAGTGAGGTAACAACAGCGCTGTTCCTGAAGAAAATAAAGTTAAACTTAAAGTTTCACTATTAACATTGTGTCCTAACTACTTTTTGCCCCTGCAAAATCCTTTAATGCACTGCAAACCGTTGATTATCCCTTACAAATTCAATGGCCCGTCGTCAGTTTTTCCTTGACAAAAACACCTTGAAACACAGAGACCATAGCAACACCCTGGCAACCATTTGGAACATCCTAGCAACACCCTAGCAACCACTCAGAGCACCCTATCACTGTAATGTTGAGCTAAGCACAGATGCCCGTGTTGAGTGTTTCGGTCTGATGTTACATTCTCTCCTGATATTGCAACAAACACGCATTCCTCTGCTGTTGCCACAGCAACCTCGCTCAGCTGTCTCAGTGTTTCCATGGCAACCATGCACAGGTAACACTTAGAAGCGGGCTTGTGAAAGTTGACCATCCCTCTTCTCATTTTCACACCATTATTCCCCTGAGCACACAAACTAAAGTTTGGTGGAGTTGGTTTGCAGTTTGTCCTTAACCGTGTTCCCACAGTGCCATCGGTCTGGAGCACGAAGACATGCTACGAGACAAACTTAGAGAGAGGAACCTGTCCTTTTTAGGTAAGCCTCCGTCCTCTCACAAGTAAATAATGGTAATCTTGTTTTTTTTTCCTCTATAAGTGAAATTGATCAAGTTTATAAGTAACTGCAAAATCAGCATTCTCAAACTGAGGTCAACTGAAACTGCATCTGTTACCCATTTTGGCATCATTTTTTGTTTGTTGTATTAAATTTGTTCTGACTCATTTTTATGTATATTAGCCATTCTACAGAATTGGTCCAAAGCCAGAGTCAGAAACGTCTTAAATGTCTTTTTCCAAAAATGTATGCAAGTTGTATAATATCCAATACACATTTCTAGTAATTGTGCAGTTAATTCTCATATTGTATTTTCAGGAAGTTTTAGAATATTTTTGCCCTTCCTAAATTTGCCTCTATCGAAACACAGTGATATATAAATTATTTGGAACAATTATATTGACCTATTAAGATTTTGCTTAAATCTGCATTGTATTTTTTATTTATTTATTTATTTATTTATTGTGATTTATTAAACATTTTTCCAAGATAAATTAATAACAGGTACCTTTTTAACAAAATTTTAAAGTGTGATATTGGAGCTGTGTTGTTTTTTTTTTTTTAATCCAATCTTACTTTACAAAAGGCACTGATTTCAAACTGATTTCAAACTGATTTCCTTAGAATCCAAAAACTATCATAACATCTTACTTGATTTTTTTTTTTTGGACAAAACATTCCAGCACATTTTCTGTATTGATAGTAATGTTTCAGTAGCAACCACATCACATTACTGAATTGTAACCCATGTACTAAAACATATTAAAATACTTATTTAGTACTAGTACTAAAATTGTGTCTATTTCTCCCAAATATGAGGACTGTGTATTTTAATTTTGTCACTACCAAAACAATAATGATATGTTTTGGTCGTGACTGTTTCAATAGTGACAAATTTATGGAATAACACCCAAAAAATCACTTCTGAAACTCCAAATGTTTCGTTAGTGGCCCTTGTTTTGTTTTGTTTTTTGTTTTTTTGTTTTTTTGCATATAATTTCATAATTTACAAAGAAAATATAATTTTTTTTTTTAAACCTAACTTTATAAAATAATCATAAATATACTTTTAATAAAACAGCAATGGAAAAAAAATACAGAAATTGTTTTAATAACAGTTTCTTAAATTGAAATGCATGGGTTAGTGTTCGAGACAGCCACCTCCCAATCGAAAGTACCCACTAAATGATGATTTCATATATATTAAGCTGATATTTTAAATATTTTGTGGGTTTTAATAGATAATTGGATCTTACTAAACATCTAAGATTTGATTACTTAAATGTTCTTAAATGTGTTTTTTGGTTGTGCGACAGCAGTTTGCACCAGTTTTGTAGAATGTCCCAAATACTGTACACTATAATGTCTGCTGTGTTTTATTGAGTTTATTACCCTTTAATGACTCATGATTTTGAAGTTTAGTTGGTGTGGTGTGTTTCTTGAGCATCGGTGGTCAGCATCACCCGGCAGTAAAGGCTGAGGTGTGAAATGAGTGAGTTCTGACCCGACCGAGGGCGTTTGGGCTCGTGGGTCACAGCGGCCTGATAAATGGGTTGGAGATGAGCTCTGCAGCAGCTGAGACAGCTCATTAATTCTAATCAAAGGTGATGTACAAAGATGATCTGCCCCGCGTGACCATGTCAACAGACCCGACACAAAGCCCTCGCCCCTCACGCCCCCCTCACGCCCTACAGCGGTTCAGCCTGACTGGACGCGGAGAGGTCGAATGACCCGCTCGTGTGATTTAATGGAGAAATCAGGTGTTTCACCAGGACTCAAGGACAATGGCTGAGGTTGCTCTAGCGCTGATATAATACACCGACCTCTCACCCTCCATCAGCACAGATACTGAAGAGACGTTTGTGCAGCGCCAGCAAACACTGCAGAGATCCTCTGTCTGCCAAAGCCGTCTGTGTCTTTACTCTCTTCAGACCACTTGGCTTTAGTTGCACTGAGCGAGGCACACATGAGCCTTCACTGGATACCTGCTGCTTGGTTTTAAAGGGATAGAATCAGAGAGTATCAGTTTCACCAAATACATTTTATAAAACATACGGTCACTTTCAGAGCTAAAAACATCCCTCCCAGTTAAAAAACAGCAATTACTAAAACTAAACTGCACAGAAATGACACATTCTGGACATCTGTGAACAAAGTCAATCTACTACAGTGTAATGCATCATTTCCCTTGAATAGGGTACAAACTACTGATGAACATGATAATAACCTTGTTTAATCCTGAATTTTTCCCAGACATGAAACTATTCGAATCATGTGTCATTACTAACCCTTTGAAATAATCAACAATTATTTAGAATTTTTGTGTGAAAATTGTGTTTTATAGTCGGTCACAATTGTGAGTGGTGGGATAATGCGTATAAAATAAACGTATTTCTGCAGTCATAAAAATGGTTGTATATCTTAGCCCAGCTATTTGAAACTCTTTGATCGTGTTCTAGGCTTACTAATATGCATTAAAAACCCTTATACAACATTGAAAGGAATACTGAGATAAAAGACTAAAAATAATCATCAACGCATTTCAAAATTGTTACTTTATTGTAACATATATCATCAAATTGTTATATTAGTGCTACCAGTATTGCAACATTAACAATATTGATGTTGCAACAACATTGTAACTTATTTGTAACATTTGAACTTTTTATTTAGTGCAATATTTTATCATTGCAACATTTTAGTGTGGTTTGTTGTAAATGAACCTTTGTGCAAAAACAAAGATTGTTAAACAGCCCTTTAATGTGTTTTCCACACAGATGAGAACCAGCTCCGTGCTAAGGGCTACGACAAAACCCCTGACATCATTCTGGAGGTGCCCATAGGTGAGATCTGTTCATCTAGCTTTATTTACTTACTGATTAGAAAAAAAAGATGATTCTAAACCAATAACCCGGTCAGTCCACAGTGACAAGCAATTGGCTGATATCATTAACTCTAAATTTGATTAGACTTTTGTTCACAGATGTCGTTTCAAATTAGTTTTGCATGAAAATAATCTGACATTTTACATACAAAACAAAGCGGACTAAAAATGGCATGTTTTTGTCCTGCAGTGGTAGACTAATCTCACTCGCTTTCTGTTTAAACACTGCTAGTTTGTAGTAAACCTACTTTACTAACTCTGTGTTGTTCCGCAGCTGTTGATGGTCATATAGTTCACTGGATTGAGAGCAAAGCTTCATTTGGAGACGACCACAGCCATCACACTTACCTGAACGAGCAGTTCTGGAGCTATTGCAACAGGTCAGACCACAAAACCCAATCAGACATGATCACTACACATCAACAACAGCACCAGAACATGAGCTGATCACCAGAGAAAATACTTTCCTTCTCTCACATTGATTGTTAATTTGAAAAAACCACAATATTCATTCTACATCATCATGATCTCACTGTACAGCAAAAAGGTTATCATACACTAAAACTGAAGGTTAAAACATGATTTAAGGCGAGACACTGCAGGTGAATAGGGTGAAATTAACTAATAATAACTGCCTGTATTACCCAGTTGATTGATTACATTGATGCCTGCAAACTTTTTTGTATTACAAGTTTTCTAAAATGTTAGTTTAAATATGCAAATGAGACATTATTTACTGAAATATGCGTTAATTTGCATACATTCCTAGTACAAAAGTCTAATCACTGGATGAAAATTCTTGTTAATTTTTTTTTTTGACAAATTAGAGTCAAATGTTTTTACAGAGAGGATTTTGGGTATCTCATTTTTGTCACTCCATAGTTCAGAAAATACTTAGACAATTTTTGTATGTAATTTAAAATTTAAAATGTTGTATATAATCAAGCTAATTATATATGAACAAATCCCTCTGTAAAAAACCTTCAGAATATAGACAGGAATAAAAATGTAAAGTGTGGTGTGTGTAAGTGCTGCTGAAGTGGAGATGTATGGCTCAGTGTAGGAGAAAAAAACTCATGGCCTTTAAAAATATGGATTGTAATTGAAATCTATTGACACAAATAGACAAAGAGCTATAAAAGAAACACTTAATGTTGTCTTTTGGATGTTTTCTTTCCACTAGTCTGAAAAAACACTTTATGAAAAAACAAAAACCCAAAATCTCAAACTTGACAGGTGCATGAAAAAACTGTTTTGTCTGCAGTGTCTCCCCTTAACACTTGTGAACTGAGGTAATATAATACAAAGGATAAATATTAAACATGAAAACAAAAGCATTTTTGCAAAACTGGTCTTTTACGTCACTGATTCCTTAACTGTAACTATTAAAACTGGACTAAAATAAAATATTAAAACTACTAAAATGTAAAAACATTTAAAAAGTGGGCATCTGTCTATTAAAGCTGCAGTCCATAACAATTTGTGTTCAAAATGTACTAAATTATATAATACATCATGAATCCATTTCTCAAACAGTGTTTTTCGCATATCTCTCAAATCACTACAGTACACTTATAATACTTTTTTATTTTCGGATTATTTCAGGCTGGTTCTAGTAGGAACTACTGCAGAGTAGCGCAGTACCTATGTGATTTGTCATAGACATAAACGAGAGAAGTAGCAACAAATACAACGTTTTTCACCAAGATGCATGTAGTTCTGTTTATTAAAATTAAACTCTATCAAATCCTGTTCATTTTGAATTAGTTTGATGACAGTATTAAATGCAGAACTGTAATAGTCTTATTCTGTGTGAATGTCTTCAGCACTTAGAGTTAGGGCTGTCAGGGTTAGGGTTGCGAAGGGGTGGAAAATTTCCGGTAAATTTCCGTAACCTTTCCAAAAATCCCTGCAAGAGTCCAAAAAATCCTGGAAAGATTCAGATTTTCTGGAATGTTTCTGAAATTTACTGGAAATTTTTTGCAATTCTAGTTAGGGTTAGTACGGTTAGGCTTACTTTCAATTTTATACAACACACACATTTCAAGCCAGTTCCTCTGTCATTTGCCTTAGTGTGCCAGAAGTAAATAGCAGTTTTAGATTTCCAAACATTTCTTTTGCACATGTTGTTATAAATCAGTTATAATTCATTCTTTTTCAGTGAGGGATTTCACAAATATCTGATTAATATTACAACAAACACTAAATCTTTTCTGAAACGTGTGTGTGTGTGTGTGTGTGTGTGTGTGTGTGTGTGTGTGTGTGTGTGTGTGTGTGTGTGTGTGTGTGTGTGTGTGTGTGTGTGTGTGTGTGTGTGTGTGTGTGTGTGTGAACACAACCACCCTACAATGATAAAAATCCACCCGTGGTATTTTTTTAATCTTTAAATGTAATATCCCCTTTTCAAAATCAGTTCATTCTCAGCTTCTTGTCGTTGTGACGAAACACAGTTGATTGACATGAGCGTCTCACCTTAGCCCCGCCCTCACCGATCTGAAACAGCCCAATACGATCCTCACTGTGTGACTCAGGAGCAGAGGAAGACTCTAATTGAGCGATTGAGGTGTTCTGTTGTTGGATGTAATAATGAACACAGCAGTCCTCATTTACTCCCGACATCTGAGCCGCTGAAGACACAGAGGATTAACGTTACTTTAGTTTTTTAAAAGGAAATCACAGATCCCGATCTACATATGCATCTATGTTCGTGTGAATGGTTCCAGATGCAGCTTCACCCACAGCAGAAGTGAGGATAAGGGTTTTTTATGCATCTTTGCAAATGGCCTTTTCTTAATAATGTGCTTGTTGACAAGTTCCACCGATAAACGCGGCTAAATGCGGTTAAAGTAAACATAATCCCAGAGAGGGGCGGGGCGAGCAGAGCTTGTGGCATTGAAAGGGGCCATGTCTTAAAATGAGCTGATATTTTGCAGAGCTGATTTTGACAAGGTAAAAGGGTGTTTTTTACACTACTATTGAGAATTTTTTAATCAAAGTACATTAGAGACTTTTCATTAAGACCCTAAAGAATCATATGAACTTGTGGAAAATGGGCATCCGATGACCCCTTTAAGTGTTTTGATAATGTAAAAATGCCTATGTTAGGAGTAAGTTTAGGTGTAGGGTTAGGGTAAGAGAATAAAAAATACAGTTTGGACAGTAGAAAGACCATTACAGCTATGGAATGAATCCTTAATGACAATGCACCTTTAAAGGATGCTTTTGGTTGAACATATTGGAGAACTTATAAATAAAATGAGTTATAAACAGAGCTACTGCATTGAGTGGACTAGTAGAACCGTCTCTACTAGCAGGTCCATGTTTAACCACTCATTGTAACTAATACTCTTCAAGCTCTTGGGGGGAAATGAATGAACATGCTTCTATATGACTGAAAGCATAAAACAAAGCCATCCCATTGTCCGTTACGATCCATCACGAGAAGTCACTTCATTCATCTGATCTGATGTGCTGCGGTTCAGCGGCTCCATTACAGTCGTACGGATCGCATTTTGAGCGTGATGCTCACGTGTGTGCGTGTGTTTAGACGTGGCACGGCACATGCTGTCATGTTTGTGCGCTGCCTTGTCAGATAAACTTTGGCATGTCAAAAAAAAAAAATGTCAGGCCCTTCAGAGTGCACCTTTCAGAGCTGCTTGTAATTTTTAATTGACATTTACATTTGACATTTGCAGTGCTCTCGGAGCAGAGGACCGCCCGTGTCCACCTTCCCGTCGTCTCCTCTCCTTCAGCCAATCACGTGCCGCGGAGCTCCGGCCCTTCGTTACTTCCTCTCTTCTGTTTATACGAGTTTGAGAGAAATATTGAAAAGGTCAGCGAGTTTCCTTTCCAGTGACCTTCCCGGCATCGCCGGAACGTTTTCAATTAGCGCAGCGCGTGAGAGTGACACAACTCCTGATTTGCTTATTTTCAAGCGTTTCCATCGTCTGCACCGAACGGCGGCGCTCGCGAGGCCTGTTAATTATTCCTGGTTCTCCTTTAAGTGTTGAAAAACAACAGGACTAATTTCCTCTCCAAAACCCGCAGCAGCCGCATTCATCATCCAAACAATGGTGTGGCCAAAACGCTAACCTCATAATAAACTCTCGTCAGTGGAGTCATGGGTAATGATGCTTCGCCTATAAAGACTGAGAGGAAGAGCGAAGCAGAGAGACTGTTCGGGCCCGCTGCCTGGATCCGGCGCTAAAGAAGCCGTCGGCCTCACCTTCCCATCAATCTTCTCCGGCTTCGGCAGGCTCCGTGACGGATGTGCGCATAATTGAGTTATCCATCTACTCGCCTATAAGTTGCATTAAAAATTATTCAGCTGATAGTGAATATTAAGCACATAATAAGGCTTGTGTATGTTTTAGTAGAAGCGGCTGAGGTTAAATGTGTCACGTAATGAAATGCGACTCTGGACTGACGCTCCTCTTCATGCGAGACGGCTGCGAGCGACGGCAAATAAACCCACGCGTTACACGTGTCCTTTCATGAGCTATTTGACTTTTATATTAAAGAAATAGTTCACACGCAAATGAACATTCTGTCATCATTTACTCTCATCCTCAAATCTCATTTGTCATCGATGACATTAACCCTATAAAGCTACTCTGTCATATTTGATACCAAGGTCTTTAATTGTACAAACATCCACCTTCAGCTGGTGTTTCATGTGTCTTTTTGCTGTCAAATCTTCTAAAGTGTCTTAACGTCATCAGTACTGAAGCATCTTTCCTTTTCCTCATCAGTCATCTTTAGTCTCAAATCTGATCATCAGGATCTTTTGAGGAACGTTTTTTTATTTTTTTCCAGAAGCTTTGCTTTCACTGTTCCTCAGTGGAGGAATGATCTTCTCTAGCCTCCAAAACATCTCACATCTTTTGAGGAACGTTTATTTGTTTATCTCTCAATCATCATTGGATTATATTGCATTATATGTTCGGATCATTTCAATCTCATCTTACTAAGACATGTTATAAAGATATAGAGCGACCACTGATATTTAGCTCATTTTATGTCAGTGTCTGCTGAGTTGTTATTAAGCTCTCATTGATTTACATTGCAAACATCAGAATTTGATCTCGCTTTTGCACAGAATTTCATATTTTACCTCAGTTTAAGTTAGGGCTGTGCAATTAATCGAAATTCAGCTTCAATTTTGATTTTGGCTTCAAACGATTATGAAAATACAATAATCGAGATAAAATGATTATTGCTCCCAATTCCGCCTCCTTTGTGCGCTTTCGCTCCTCTATAAAAGCCCAATTTCACATGCAAATCGGTAAAATCAAGTAACGTTACTTGCATAAAATGAGACATGCTTGATTTATTAATGTTTATTTGATGTTGTGTTTTTAAAAGCGCAAAAGAGAATTTGCTCTGTTCTGTGTGTGCGCTCAGACTCAGAGATGGAACAAGTAAACTAAACGTTTAGCTTAAGATGCGTACCTAAACAGACAAAAACATGCAAATATATGTCAAAATGCGGCATTTGGTGATTATTTGTTTAAACCTTCGTCAGTTATGTCTCAAATTAACATAAACAGTTGAATGAAATGAAAATATATGTGTAACAGTATATTGCATCCGTGCAGCTCTTAAAGTAATATTCCTTTTGCCGTCTCTGTGCTTAATGTTCATCAAACAACAAAAGACAAAGACAAAATCACTCACTGCTCTTGACGAAGAAACAAAGCTTGTAATTAATTGTGATTATAATATTGACCAAAATAATCATGATTTTTGCCGTAATCGTGCAGCCCTAGTTGGAGTCTTACTTGATGTCATACCAGCTGACGTCCATTGGATTGAAATATTATTAATGAACACTGAAGGTTATTCCAAATGAAGTCGCATTTTAAAAAACAGTTTCTGTTTCCGTTCCAGTGGCTCCAGAGTTTTTGTTTTTGGCCAGTGATTTTAATTTCAGCGCATCATTAATTAAAGCGTGCATCTGAATACGAGACTGCCTTCTTTTCTCCTCTTTGTAGATGAAGGTTTTATCGTGTACCAGAGCGGAGCATGTTAGCGCTCGTAATAGAGGCTGCTAAAGGTTAGATCTGATAAAACGCTGTCAAGACTTGACAAAGATGATGTATGGCCATATAAAGCACAGTATGGCTCATTTCTCCCTTCGGTCAGATAGGGTTAATACTCTCAGTTTTGTCATATATATTCTGTGGCTTGACCTCTCGGAAATTGTTGACCCGAACGTTTGTGTTATATTTTCTTGCAGTCTTTTTGAGACATTTTTTGATGGCCGGTGGCTTTGACAATCGTTGGCAATAACATTAGACTCCAATAATATTAGGCCCCCAGACTGGATCATTTATTTGTGATTTTCAAAGAGCATGCGAGTAAACAGTCTGACATACTTCATACCTTGATCACATCCCGTTCATGTATAATTTGAAGGATTCCCTCTTTGAAGACTCGGATAAATAATTCTTACCGCTCGGTCAGATCGCCCGTTTCTAAGACGGAACGCCACACGATTTATTCAAGATTTATACATTTTAATGTTTTGCATGTAAGATTTATATATTTTCATGTTTTAGAATTAAAAATATATTCATTTTAATGTTTTAAATGGAAAGAATTATACATTTAAATGTTTTATATGCGGTGGGCTTCCATGTCTACTTTTAGTTCTGGCTGTTCATAGTTCGTGTGTAATGCTGGCGTGATTTTGTGGATGTGGTTGCTACATATACTTCTCAAATGTCTGGTCCATCTTGCACTTAAAACAGAAATCATGCTTCTTTGCTGTCAAAATCCTCATTTTTATAGTAGTAGCAAAAGCTTCGCTCTCTCTCTTTTTGACTTTCCTCAATTCTTCCACATCCCTTTATTCTTTTTTCCATTAACCTTTTTTCTGCGGAATCTGTAGCCGAGCTCGTTCTCTTGTGACAGTTTAACCGTAAAGAGCTCTGAAGAAGCAAAGTTGACACGACAGTATGACGTCAGGAAATCTTTTTGGGATTTGCGGTCGCTGGCATATGACATTTAACACCGCAGCACACCCCGCTGCAGCGAAAGACGTCTGACACGCGCCTCTGAATGCTAATACCACATGACAAGATGCTTTCATGCTTTAAGGATTTCAATGCATATTTAGGGACATTGTTTAATGCGCTCCGCATGTAATCCGCACACTTCAGGTCCCCATCAGCTGTGGGATTTAGCTCCCGCTAAGCCTCCATTTCATCTATTTATTTTCCAGGTTTGCTCCCGACGCATTAAACAAATTTGTCGTTTCAAGTTGAGGTTAAGAATGATTTTGACACCAACACTGCTTAAAAAAGTGGAAAAAAACACTTCCAAGCCGTGGGAAGTAAAGCAGTATGTGAGTTCGAAAGAAGTCCTACAGTGAAACTAACTTTTTCATCAACACTTTTTCGCACAGGGCCATTTTCCCCCTTCAATTAAAAACTGTATGTTGTGTTTACTTGTCTTATCTTTGATTAATATTTAAATTTGTTTGATGATCTGAAATGTTAAAGTGTGACAAACATGCAAAAAAAAAAAAAAAAATCATAAAGGGGGCCAACACTTTTTCACACCACTGTAGGTATTTTTAAAAATATAAGTACAATGTAAAAACACGTATGTACACAATAAGTGCATTGTACTAAATTATTAATTTAAATGTAAGTACATAGTAGTTAAGGCGAGACACTGCAGGTGAATAGGGTAAAAAATTAATAGTTATGACCTTACTTACCCAGTTAACTGATTACATTGATAATTGCAAACATTTTTTGTATTACAAGTTTTCTAATATGTTAGCTTTAATATGCAAATGAGGCATTATTTATTGAAATATGCACTAATTTGCATACATTTCTAGTACAAAAATCTAAACACTGGATGAAGTCCGTTTCAAAATTCTTGTTTAATTTTTTCTGAAATATTAGAGTCAAATGTTTTTACAGAGGAGATCTCATTTTGTCACTCCATAATTTAGAAAATGTTTTTAGAACAGACAAAAAACAATGCATTTTGTACCATTTTTGGGGGAATAAAATGTTGTATAAAATCAAGCAAATCTTATATGAACAAATCCCTCTGTAAATCCCTTCAGGATATAGACGGGAATAAAAATGTAAAGTGTGGTGTGTGTAAGTGCCGCTGAAGTGGAGATTTATGGCTCAGTGTAGGAGAAAAAACTCATGGCCTTTAAAAATATGTATTGTAATTGGAATCTATTGACACAAATAGATAAAGTGCTATAAAAGAAAGACTTAACAGTGTCTTTTGGGTGTTTTCTTTCCACTAGTCTGAAAAAACACTTTATGAAACACCAAAAAGCCCAAAATCTCAAACTTGTCAGGTGCATGAAAAAACAGTGTTTTTAGCCACCTAATATACAGTGGGACCATAATCTTTGTTGTCTGCACACATGAAGGCTAAGGTGTTTTATTTCATATTTTAATAAATATGACAAAGGAGCCACTGTTAATAGTCAGTGCAGACAGACATTATCATCCAATCCTTTAATCTCCTCATGTCTTGATTGCTTTAGTCCTTTACAGCTGGATTGTTAAGAGTGTCTGGCCTTGAATATATATTAGTTGAGGTCTAATCATAAATGTATTAGGATGGGAACTTTGACCTTTGATTTCCCTCATTAATTCTGTCTACTGTTTGCCGTCGTTTGAGGCTGATATAAGCTCTCCGTCTCGTTTGATGAGCGTCACGTGGAGGCTGGAAGCTGCCGGTGACCTTTGCTCTTTTATACGTTATAAAGACAGGCCAGAGTACATCTGTGTGACATTCTCCTATCTGCCCTCTGCAGAGATCTGTGCTGAAGACATCTCTCCGTAAGACCCTGTCTGTGCGTGTTACACAGGACCCTTACTGTCAGGTCACACTGTTCCTTCAGCTCAGACGTGGAGGTCATGGGTTCGATTTCCTGGAAATGCTGGAAGTGATCAAATATGTACTTTCAATGCAATAGTCATTTTGGATCATTATCTTACCATGCTTTCAAACCCGTGTGACTCGACTTCTTCAATGGCACACAAATTGTCATACACCGCAAAAAATGCTTTTCTTACTTAGATTTTTTATCTTGTTTCCAGCCAAAATATCTGAAAATTCTTAAATCAAGATGGATTTTCTAGACGAGTAAAAATTGTCTTGTTTTCAAAAAAAAAAAAAAAAAAAGTCAAAATTAAGTGATTTTTTTTTTTTTTTTTTTTTTTTTTTTTTTTTGCTTAGAAGAAACTAAATCTGTCAATGGGGTAAGAAAAAAAATCTTATTTCAAACAGAAAACAAGATTATTTTTCTCATCCCACTGGCAGATTATTTTGCTTGTTTTAAGCAAAAACGCACTTAATTTTGACTTGTTTTTTCCTGAAAACAAGACGATCATTTTTACTTGTCTAGAAAATCCATCTAGATTTGGAAACGAGACAAAAAATCTAAGAAAAGCATTTTTTGCAGTGTATGACTCAACTTTTTAAACTTTCACACTTTCTGATCAGGGTTTTTTTAAGGCAACCTAAAGTTTGTCTTGACAAATGTTTTTTATTTAGTTTTTTTTTTTTTTGCTACAACATGGGATTTATCAGTGCATGCTGGTGAACTTTTATCATACTTTATAGCCTAGTTATATGGTTAACATTCAGCCCGTTCTTTTTCACACTTTTTTCACTTTTTAAGACTAAAACAATTCTTTTTTTAGTTTTATTTAGTAACTTTCAGGAGGGTGTACTCATTTTTGCAACACAACATTTTATCACTTTGACAGGAAAATCTTAATTTGTTAAATAATTTTGACATTCTTCTTTGGTAATTGATCAAGCAGGCCTGTTGGAACATTATATCTCCAAAGAATCCTAATATGTCTTTAAAGTGAAGGGTAATTGCTCAAGTTTTAGAGGGGTGTACTCATTTATGCTGTGCACTGTATGAGGCATGGCATAAACCACATACTATATTATATACTGACTAATAAATTACAAATGTTTAGCAAACACCGAGGAATCAAAAAAAATATATAAATGAAAGCCTTCATATCATAACGTGAGGTAAACAGCAAAAATAACAAGCTTTTCAAAAGTAAAAGTAAACTGTGACAGTGCTTGCATGTTTTTTTCCCCCACAAGAATATCAACATGTTCACCTTCTTTTATTTACAGTAAGAAGCGGTCTTTTACTTTACTTTAGCTTGAAAACCAAATCCTGCATCCTCCATCGTTTCCTTAATATTCACGTAATTGTTGCTGCACGCTGTGTGCTGACGCAGCAAGTATAAACCAGGCTCTACACCTCAAGCATTTGTACTGAAAGCGCCTCTCTTCACGTGATCAGTAAATTCTAACTCATGCTGTGCTGTATTGAGGAGACACTTGGGAGCAGTGCCCTCGCACTACATCGAACTTCTCAAAAATTGTTGCAGTCTGTGACTTTAGAAGACCTGGAATATGGAGCACCAGTCACACTGTAGCTAAAAGAGCAGCTTGAACATTCTGCTGAACATCTGCTTGTGTTCCACTAAGGAGAGGAAGTCGTATTCATTAGATTCTAATAATTCTGAGCTATTCCTGTAACGACAGCACTGCATTTGAAGCGTCTGCTGGTGTTTCCGATTTGAGAGTTCAGATGTGCGTCAGAACAGTCGATCAGTGAAAGCTGGAGATTGACCGCAGCTGCATCTTAAATTCACTTCCTCTCAGTTAGAAAACTGTTACCATCAGAAGCAGTTTTGCCATCCACGTCTGATGTCCACCGTCTCCAGACGTCCAAACTACAATGGATGTGTTTATACTAGCAGAGCTCTCATGTACAGTCAGCGTTTCCACGTCCAGGACTGTCTCTTTAAATCACGGCCGGTTCTAGATCTGGTCTGCGGGCCAGCGGGAGACACACGGCACCTTCCCTAATTTGGCGATGAGTGTTTGGCTAATCAGTGAAGTCAACAGCAGTTCACCGTCTCCAGAGAGCAGAGTTTATAACTCAAAGCAAACACTCGCACCTAAATCCTTACAGCGGTAGCTCACCCAAAACTGAAGTCTGCCATCGTTTACTGTCGTGTCAGTCTGACCTTTCTACTGTGGAACACAAAACAAGACGTTGGGCCAAGTGTTTGAGCTTCTCTTTTCCATTCAACCAAATTCAGGAGCCAAACTTCTCAAGGCATCGTAACAGTAGTTCATATGACTCTCGCACTAGAGGCTTCTGAAGTCGGTTGATAGCTTTTTGTGAAAAACAGGTCCAAATTTAAGCTACTGTTTGATGCAGATTTGATATCTTATTCACATTTTTTGTATTGCATACATTGCCTTTAGATGTTTGACATCATTGGTTTCCAACGTATTTGCTTGAATGTGTGTGATGTGAGATTTCCAGGGAATAATGGTTTCAGTTCAAGTTTTATGTATAGCACTTTTCACAACACATTTAAAAAAAGTTTCAAAGCAGCTTCACTGAAAAGGCATGTTTATAATGCTGTGTGATTAAAAATTGGGGTAATTTGATATTTTCTTGACCTGGTAAAGACTAGGTTTTGGAATAACTAGTTGATAGTGCGTTACAACAATAATCCAGATCGTGGATGCATGGTAATAATGCAGATTTGGAGGCTCAACTATGACAAAACACTCATTTTTGCTTGTTCCTTTAAGCTGCTGATTTTCCTCCGTTTTTATTTCTCATGGTGTCAAGTCATGTCATGTTCTTTGGAAACATTTGCTGGAAGAGTCACCTCATGTACGCAATGGAAAAAGACCTGTCACGGCCTGAGAGAATGTTTGTGCAGTTCGCTGAAATACGAGCGAGCTTGTCAAATGGCAGTTTGAATAAGAAAGCAAACATATTTTAATCAAGACTTGGACAGAAAGGGGTCACCAAATCAAAGCGTTCGATGTCACGCTCGCTCTCTGCCTCCGTTGCGATGGCACCGCGTGGAAAGTTCCCCGTGACCCCGTCCTAAAAAGGAAGCGGAGGGATGAATGAATAACTGCTGCGAGGTCTTAGCATGTTAAATGCTGTAATCTTCCCAAAGCGCTCCTTCCTGTCGGCCCTCCTCTCAACTTCAACCTCCAACCCCTCCCTACATGCATCACGGCGAATGAAAGCCGCCCGTGGCATTAGACGAGAGGGCAGAAAGCCCCTGGGTCCCGTCCAGAGACTCCAGCAAAGAGTCCTGCCCGCGACGACCGTTTTAACGGCGCAGGGGGAGGAGATACGAGGGGCTGTAAATTGTGTTTGACAGTGTGGCTACAGTGCTTTCGTCATAGCTTGTCTTTAGTTATTACGCCGACTTCCTCGCCGCGCAGATAAGGGCCGCGACTTCGACATACCAAGGTGCGCGCTGTCGACACAGAGCTCTTATCACCTTAATTGATTTAGAGCAAACGCCTTTGACACGGGTCATTGTGCGCTGAAGTTATCCATCACCTGGGCGTTTGATTTCTGCCCACGTCTGTCTCCAGTGAGTCTACACTCCGTTACGGAGGAACTGGTTCAGAGGGCACCGTGCGTCACCAATACAGCACCTTGCAAAAGTATTCATACCCCTTCATTTTTTTTTTCCACATTTTGTTTTGTTGCAGCATTATGTGAAACTGCTTTAAATTACTTTTTTTCCCCACATCAATCTACACTCCCTACTCCATAATGGCAAAGCAAAAAATAGGTTTTTAACATTTCTGCAAATTTAATACAAATAAAAAACTGAAAAGATCCCGTTGCATAAGTATTCATACCCTTTTCTGGGACACTGGAAATTTATCTCAGGAGCATTCATATTGCTTCTAGATGTTCCTACACTTGGAGTGGAGTTAAACTGTGGCAAATTCATTTGAATGAGTCTGATTTAGAAAGGCACACACCTCTCAGAAAAGGTCTAACAGCTGAAATCAGAGCAAAAACCAAGATAACTGCCTGTAGAGCTCAGTGACAGACTTGCGTTAAGGCGATGATCTAGAGAAGAGTTCAGAAACAAATCTGCTGCATTGAAGGTTGACAGAAGCATTCTCCATAATGGAAGACGACTGGAACAACTAGGACTCTAGAAAATGTCCAAGCTGACAGAGATGGAGAGGTGAAAAGGTGAGGCAAAGAATGGCAGATAATTGCCAAATGCAGATGTGCAAAGATGGTCACATCAGACCCAAAAAGACTTGAGGCTGTAAAGCTGCTTCAACTATGTACTGAGTTAAGGGGATGAATACTTATGCAATCTACTTATTTCAGTGTTTGATTATTAATACATTTGTAACATTTGCAAATCTGGTTTTTGCTTTGTCATTATTATGGTGTATGGAGTGTAAATTGATGTGGAGAAAAACTAATTTAAAGCAGTTTAACACAATGCTGCAACAAAACAAAATGTGAAAAAAAATGAATACTTTTGCACGGCACTGTATCTACACGGGACATGCACAAACACAAACCTTTCGTTCGGACTCATCCAGCAATGGCCCTTTTTACATTTAAATTCCCACGTTCAGAGCTGAAGTTAATTGTGTGTCCAGAAGATGGATGTTCACACACTCAAAGTTGAAGTTCAAGTGTCAAGTTTTTCCTGGAACGGAAAGCGATGAAATTATACATCAAATTTGTGATTTGTTATCGTAGCCGTCATCTTTTTTCATGCCTGCTGGAGTGACAAAATTGACAGAGGCAGTTGCATTATATTGTATGAAACATGCATGCTAAAAATAGCTTCTGGAATAAACAGGCGTTCCATTGTGAGGCTTCATATGACATGTACCTCTGCATTAGTGTGACTGCAGTAATTACACGTCACTTCATAATCGTATCTGTGGCAGGTAGTCTGCAAGCCGTGCGATTTCACGCGCCGGATCTCGGATAAATACGTGGTCCGCTTAAAAACATTTTTATGGTTCTCTCCTCACATTAAGCGTCTGGGAGACCCTCTCTAAAACACGTCCGATCTCATTACACAAATGTGGATATGCTAAATTAGGTTGGGTGCGCTTACGCCCCCCTCGAACCGCCGCCGACTCACGTGTTCGCCGCAAATGTAGGTCTTTAACTCGTGGAAGTTGTCTCGAGTTTTATCCCTTTGGAAGATAATGTGGTTTTGCAATTCAAATATTTGCTCGTTCTGTTTCCCCGTGCAAAGCGGCTTTGAAGCCTGGCGCCGGTGACAGTGCGAGCGTGACAGCACCGGTGCGTGCTCCGTATTAAAAACACCGCAGGAACGCCACATCAAAACCGGCATGCAAATGGTTTGCTTTTGGTTGGTGAGGATTCTGGGATAAACAGGGCTACTTATGGCGGCTGATGAGTTGAGGAGTTAATGAACGGGCGTTTGGAGAGCTCTTCAGACTGGAGTGTGTTCACTACAGAGGCCTCTTGATTCCTCATTAATTAACCTGATTCTGTTCCTGCGTTGCACACAATGGACGTCTCCTTGAGTGGATCTGTTCTACACAAACACTACTCGACCGCTGGATCAAATGCGTAAAGCCGCAGCTCCCTCCTTTTGTGAAGGAAACATCCCGCGAGCAGCTGTGGTCCTCGGACCCGTTTCTGAACGTACAGAATGTATAAGACAATTAAGAATTGCCGTTGTGGCGAGAAGGCCCTGCTCCCGCAACCCTGTAATTTCATCCCGTTTTTATTCTTCCTCTCTTCTTCTCCTCCCCCCAACGGCAATTAATCTCATTTTTAGTACAATTTCCAGCCCTTTGCTGGAGTCAGCCGGAGTCCTGTGTTTTGTTCCTATTTGGCCCGGTTCCTGTGCATAGTCATTAAAGGCCCAATTAATGTCACCCTGTAGCTGAAGAGTGCTCATTTTTATTGGGGAGCTGACAGTTGCCGCCACGAGTGGCGCAGTGTAATATGCATTAATTGCCCCGTAACACTGGTAATTACCAGTTCTTCAAGCCTCTCAGTAAACTGTCATGCCCAGACAAGACTGCTTTGAAATAGATTACTCATTAGGGAGAGCTGCCCTATTTTCCAAAGGGGCTCACTGTGTTGGCATAGAAAAAAAAAAGATTCGGGTACTAAACAAATAGTTGCCAAGAGCAATTTCCTATTACAACTTCCCAGTGACGGCCTTTCTGTCCCGTCTTTCTTTTTGTCGCTCGTGAGAGGGTGGCGACGAATGGCTCATGGTGCTGACTGGACACCTGTTCGTGTTACCCGTACATGTTGATTTCAGCTCCGTTTCGAAATCTCATCCACCTACAAACACAGGAGTTGTCCTACCTAAAATGAATGGGTTTGAGGCTCCAGAGTTTGACAAAAACAAGGATCATTGGAGTGCATTTCTGCTTTAAAATGTCATGTTTAGTTCAATGCGGCCCTTGCGGTTTCTTTGTAAATATTTGTAAAATTTACTAGCAATTTATAGGTGAAAATGGTTTCAAAATATATCCTACATAATATAATAAACATTAAATGTTGGTGTGTTTTTGAATTAGACAGCACACACAAATTCTTTGCTACGAGACACATGACAATTAAAAGTGTGTTCTAAACACACTGTGATCTTCTATCAAAATGACTAAAATCAGGCCTAATATCTGGCAAAAGTCACGTTGTAGATTCCAGGCCAGTGATCAGTGAAATGAAATAAATTAATAATGTATATTGATTTCTAAAAGCATTTTTTGTCTACTTAAGAATTTAAACATCTATTACAATAATGTCTGTTAATCATTAACATTTATTGCTTTTTTTTTTAATATATATATATAGTAAATATATGTGACCCTGGACCACAAAACCGTCTTGAGTAGCACGGCCAAAAAATATTTTTAGCAATAGCCAAAAATACATTGCATGGGTCAAAATGATACATTTTCCTTTTATGCCAAAAGTCATGTTCCATGGAGATATTTTGAAAATTTACTACCATAAATACATCGAAACTTTGGATTATTTTTCATAAGTAATATGCATTGCTAAGAACTATTTTCCAGATTTTCAAATAGTTGTATCTCAACCTAATATTGTCCTATCCTAACAAAGCATACATCTATTGTAAGCTTATTTATTCAGATTTTAAATGATGTATAAATCTCAGTTTCAAAAAATTGACCCTTGTGACTCTTTTTATGACGTTTTGTGCTCCAGGGTCACATATATTAGATTATTTGCAATGTATAGAATCTTTTATAAGCGTAAAATACACAAATATTGGTGCATTTTTAATTAGACTGAACCATTTTACTTTTTCAATAATAAATAAAATATATAAAGAAATTAAAACATTACTCATGCCGTCACCATTTTGCATGGCTTTTTCATAGATCTTGTGCCTAGAATTTATTTTTCGTCAATACTAGTATCTCCAGGTGCAAAATCAGGTCCACCGTCTCTTGTCAGTAGTGTTGAGATTTATGAAGCACAGCTTCAAGCTGCTTTCTTTTGGACTAATTTGACGTGACCAATTTGAAACTATATCAAATCTGAATTTTCACCTTTATATGAAACTCCAGATCTTGCAGATTGTATTGTACTGCATTGGTTTCTCAGAGCATTGTTGAACGTATCCACACCTTAATGCTGCTGCTTTCTCTGTAAGGTTTGATTCAGACCTTTCAGTGCAAGTCCTGCTCATGTGGCTCTCAGTGCATTGTGTTTCTATGTAAAGATCACATGTTAATATTGACCCAGCGTACGTGAGCTCAGAGAGGCCGTGGATGTCAATACAACAGAGGCGCGTGTAATGACGGCGTGGGCGTTTACATCGGTCTTTGATAAGAAAGGAGACACCAAACCAAACATCGACTTCAGCTTCAGGGACCTTGATCCGCTTTGCTGTTTATTCTTCGCAGTATTTCTGTGTGGAGGTGTTGGGGTGGCGCACGTCTGCACCTAAAGCCCATTTCTGCCCTAACAGAAGAGCGCCTTGTTTTATCTCCTCGCCGCACCTGCTGCAGGCAATCTGCCGCCCGTCCCTTCAAATGAGTTTTGTCAGAGGCTTTCACATGCTCAGGCTGCGATGCGCTAATGAAAGGAGATGGTACAATTTCAAGAGAGCGGGTATCGGCGAGCGCGGCCCAGCTGAGCTGCGGCGCAACAGAGAAAGCGCGACCCTCTGTCGCTGATGAACCTTATTATGCCTTTCATTAACGCATGATCTGTGTGTGCGTGTGTGTTTGTGTTGCTTGAGCACTTATCAAATTGTTTATGACAGAACTAATTGGGCTAATTGAAGACATTAAGATTACCTGTCAGCTATATGTACCCAAACCGCACGTCCGGTTGACAGCCGGTGACAGGCGCGGGACCCGTGGCATCAGTCACGACGGCGTTTCCCCAAACCATCATACGGGGGACGGGCCGCTCTAATTTGATGTGGACAGGCTTCACGGGGCAGAGCGAGCGGCTAAATGGAGCGCCCGTGGGGGTGCGTCTCCGCTCCGGACCGCTCTAATGGAGTCCCCTTTGGCTCCCTGACAGAGAGATGAGGCAATTTGAGGCGAAAAGTGAAAAGGGCTCCGGCCTTGATTTTTTTTCCCAAGTGTTTTAGGAACATCAGAGCAGAATAAATGTCTGCAGGCTGCCGTCGCTTCAGCTTTCACAGAGGACACGACTGCGGCTGACCGTCTGACGCGTGCAGCGCTATTTGTACATTTACATAAACATGTCTGTGCATATGTATTGAAATATCATTTGGCTTGAAAGAATCTGCAGTAACTAGGGCTGTCAGTTTAACATATTAAAAAAAAAATAATGCAGTTAATCACGCACGTCATCACATTCACACATTTACTGGAGTCGGGTGGAGTTATTCACATGCACGCATTTATGTGCACAGCACACTGAAAAATCTAAGATTACAAGATTAAAATCGCAATATTTTGAAATGTTACGAGAATAAAGTTTAAATAACGAGAATAAAGGCAAAATGTTTCGAGAAAGAAGGCGAAATGTTTCGAGAAAGAAGGCGAAATGTTTCGAGAAAGAAGGCGAAATGTTTCGAAAAAGAAGGGAAAATGTTTCGAGAAAGAAGGCGAAATGTTTCGAAAAAGAAGGGAAAATGTTTCGAGAAAGAAGGGAAAATGTTTCGAGAAAGAAGGGAAAATGTTTCGAGAAAGAAGGCGAAATGTTTCGAAAAAGAAGGCGAAATGTTTCGAAAAAGAAGGCGAAATGTTTCGAAAAAGAAGGGAAAATGTTTCGAAAAAGAAGGGGAAATGTTTCGAGAAAGAAGGGGAAATGTTTCGAGAAAGAAGGGGAAATGTTTCGAAAAAGAAGGCCAAATGTTTCGAGAAAGAAGGGGAAATGTTTCGAGAAAGAAGGGGAAATGTTTCGAGAAAGAAGGGGAAATGTTTCGAGAAAGAAGGGGAAATGTTTCGAGAAAGAAGGGGAAATGTTTCGAGAAAGAAGGGGAAATGTTTCGAGAAAGTAGGCCAAATGTTTCGAGAAAGAAGGCCAAATGTTTCGAGAAAGAAGGCCAAATGTTTCGAGAAAGAAGGGGAAATGTTTCGAGAAAGAAGGGGAAATGTTTCGAGAAAGAAGGCGAAATGTTTCGAGAAAGAAGGCGAAATGTTTCGAGAAAGAAGGGGAAATGTTTCGAGAAAGAAGGCGAAATGTTTCGAGAAAGAAGGCGAAATGTTTCGAGAAAGAAGGCGAAATGTTTCGAGAAAGAAGGGGAAATGTTTCGAGAAAGAAGGCGAAATGTTTCGAGAAAGAAGGCGAAATGTTTCGAGAAAGAAGGCGAAATGTTTCGAGAAAGAAGGGGAAATGTTTCGAGAAAGAAGGCGAAATGTTTCGAGAAAGAAGGGGAAATGTTTCGAGAAAGAAGGCCAAATGTTTCGAGAAAGAAGGCCAAATGTTTCGAGAAAGAAGGCCAAATGTTTCGAGAAAGAAGGCCAAATGTTTCGAGAAAGAAGGCGAAATGTTTCGAGAAAGAAGGCCAAATGTTTCGAGAAAGAAGGCGAAATGTTTCGAGAAAGAAGGCGAAATGTTTCGAGAAAGAAGGGGAAATGTTTCGAGAAAGAAGGCGAAATGTTTCGAGAAAGAAGGCGAAATGTTTCGAGAAAGAAGGCGAAATGTTTCGAGAAAGAAGGCGTAATGTTTCGAGAAAGAAGGGGAAATGTTTCGAGAAAGAAGGGGAAATGTTTCGAGAAAGAAGGCGAAATGTTTCGAGAAAGAAGGCGAAATGTTTCGAGAAAGAAGGCGAAATGTTTCGAGAAAGAAGGCGAAATGTTTCGAGAAAGAAGGCGAAATGTTTCGAGAAAGAAGGCGAAATGTTTCGAGAAAGAAGGGGAAATGTTTCGAGAAAGAAGGGGAAATGTTTCGAGAAAGAAGGCCAAATGTTTCGAGAAAGAAGGCCAAATGTTTCGAGAAAGAAGGCCAAATGTTTCGAGAAAGAAGGCCAAATGTTTCGAGAAAGAAGGCCAAATGTTTCGAGAAAGAAGGCCAAATGTTTCGAGAAAGAAGGCCAAATGTTTCGAGAAAGAAGGGGAAATGTTTCGAGAAAGAAGGCGAAATGTTTCGAGAAAGAAGGCGAAATGTTTCGAGAAAGAAGGCGAAATGTTTCGAGAAAGAAGGCGAAATGTTTCGAGAAAGAAGGCGAAATGTTTCGAGAAAGAAGGCGAAATGTTTCGAGAAAGAAGGCGAAATGTTTCGAGAAAGAAGGCGAAATGTTTCGAGAAAGAAGGCGAAATGTTTCGAGAAAGAAGGCGAAATGTTTCGAGAAAGAAGGCGAAATGTTTCGAGAAAGAAGGCGAAATGTTTCGAGAAAGAAGGCGAAATGTTTCGAGAAAGAAGGCGAAATGTTTCGAGAAAGAAGGGGAAATGTTTCGAGAAAGAAGGGGAAATGTTTCGAGAAAGAAGGGGAAATGTTTCGAGAAAGAAGGCGAAATGTTTCGAGAAAGAAGGCGAAATGTTTCGAGAAAGAAGGCGAAATGTTTCGAGAAAGAAGGGGAAATGTTTCGAGAAAGAAGGCGAAATGTTTCGAGAAAGAAGGGGAAATGTTTCGAGAAAGAAGGGGAAATGTTTCGAGAAAGAAGGGGAAATGTTTCGAGAAAGAAGGCGTAATGTTTCGAGAAAGAAGGCGAAATGTTTTGAGAATCAACTTTATTAAATTTAATTAAAAAAGTATTATATAAGTTATATTGTTGTCTTTTCTGAGGTGTATAACTCAGATATACTGTATTATAACTTCACGGTATAATACAGTAAATGATTGGAAAGAATATTTAACGTCTTCCATTCATTATTTGCTGCACCCCAGACCCAGTAATCACAATAATTTTGTGCTCTTATTGCTTTTAATATAACAGCTCAGTTTTCAAATATTCAAAAATTTCAAATGTTTCAAATTACAAATGTGTTTTCCTCTTAATTTCAAGTTTATAGCTTGATATAAACGTGAAGGAACATCAGAGGGAATATGCGCAAAATATATAGAATAAAATATTATAACTTTATCTTTTAATCTTGTAATTGCTAAGGATTAATTCACGTAATTTTGACTTTATTTTCAAAATATTTCGACTTTATTCTCCTTTCTTTTTTTTTTTCTTTCTTTTTTTTCCTTTTACGTGGCACTAAAACGCCGTCATAGTTCTTAGACCAACAATGCAACACATGCTATATGAACAGTGCTTAAAGCCTGGAATACACACCATGACTTTAAAATCTAAGTATCTTGCCAACTTTGTAAATACACACTGCACCGGTCACACTACGCTTTTCTTTCTATCCATGCATGCAAATATGAATTTTGCTGTTTTAAAGTTTAAAATTGGTTAAACCCTGCCCTGTGAATTCAATACAAGATCAGCGTGGTGTCTTAGTTTAATTTAAAAAACACTAACTGAACATCTGCAGGATTTGGAGCATTGCAAAATGTGGATTATTAAAATGTCAAATGAAAACAATATATGTTCTAAAATCGCCTTAAATTATCAAACATTATTTTAATTGGGCCCAATGTGAGGTCTCATGAGGCCTGGTGTGGTCTATGGATGGCAACATGGATGAATGAAAATGGTCAATCAGTCAGTGTGACATTATTACACTTCTCCACACTATTACAATTAAACGAGCCTAAATTCAATTTTGAATTGCATTTCTACATCCTGTTTGCAACCGTCATTGAATTCAAATTGATGGTGAATTGGAATTTAAATGCATTTTCAGTTCAGATTCATTTCCCAGCAGGACAACGGCTCAAATCCTTCTGAAAACCCTCAAAAGGGTCGGTCACGCTAGATTTACTGTTCACTTCACTTTCATTCATATGTGAATGAGGGAGAACGGCCACGCAAGCACTTGTGTACAATGGGTCATTTGTATTCCTGCCTATATATTTGTATAGCCAACCAATAGAGTATCTAAACACCATCGACTGAAGATCAAACATGAAGAAAATCATGACAAATTTCAGTTAAAAACCAATGCTGGTTTGTAGTTCTCAGATTTAGAATTTAAGTGTTGTCCATCATTTTCCTTTATTGCTTATATAAAATATATATAGTTTATATCTAAACATATGTTATGTATTTATATATAGTGCTTAAGGAAGGGGAGATGTATTTAATAGGTTTCTAAGTTCTAATGAAGTCAAAATGTTTAGAGAATGAAGTCAAACTGTTTCGAGAATAAAGTGTTTCCAGAATAATTAGGAAAATTAAATCACAGTAATTAAATTTATAATATTTCAAGAGTATAGCTATGCATACAAATGAGGTGATACAGTGATCTGTCATGCCACATGAAAAAATGCATGATTGTAATCAACATATTATTTGTATTTGACTATAAAACTGACAGATTTTGGAAACTGAGACTTTGTAATATCTTTCGGTGCTCCCAATCTGGGTATGCACAATAGGCTTAAATATACTCTCAAAATGTTATAATCTTAATCTCGTAATTTGACTTGTTTCTTTATTCTCAAAACATTTCAAATTTATTCTTGAAACACATTATTGACTTTATTCTCATAATTTTGACTCTTGTTGATGGTGAATTGGAATTTAAATGCATTTTCAGTTCAGATTCATTTCCCAAGCGCTTGTGTACAATGGGTGATTGGTATTCTTGCCTATATATTTGTATAGCCAACCAATGGAGTATCTAAACACTATCGACTGAAGTTTAAACATGAAGAAAAATCAATGCAAGTTTAGAAGACGACAAATTTCGGGTTAAAATAAAATGCTGCTTTGTAGTTCTCAGATTTACAATTTAAGATGCTTTTTGTTAAAGTATTTTGTTTATAAAAAAATATATAGCTTATGTCTGAACATATGTGATGTGTTTATATATAGTGCTTAAGGAAGGAATAGACGTATTTGATAGGTTTCTAAGTTCTGTCCAGAAGCGTCCACCCCCCTTCCTCTTCCCGTTCCTTAAGCTCGGAAAGGTCAGCGCTGTCATCCTCGGAGAGCCTTCTGTTTGTTTCCTTTTGAAAACAGGGTTAAACTGTCGGACTGACAAACCCCTGAGCCCACCAACCTCAACAACCTCCGAACGAGTGACAATCAGTCCAGACCGCCCGAGGGACGCCGTTTGGCTTTGCCGTGACCCCTTCTTGTCGCCGTTTGATTCCTTTATTCCGTGTTTGGAGTATTTAACGTCCAGTTTGATCCTCTGGATAATTAGTTTAGCTGCGGTCTCATGTCTCGCAGGCTTTGGAGGCCCAGAGGTGGACGCTTCACCCACTTGAGATTTGTTTGCTTTGCAAATTTTTTAAAATGACAATGAAATCTGATTTGCAGTGCAGCTTGTAAGTGAAAACACAGAGCAGCTTTTATCTCCAGCGCTGCTTGAGCCCTGCAGCCAATCACAGTCTGACGAGGTTTGTTTGTTCAGTTGTTCGTTTACATTTCAAATAACACCTGAGTGATTAAAAAATCAGCATTTGACAATGAATACTATTCTATATTTTGAACATTGCACGTTTATTTGTATTTTGTCTGTGTGTGCTACACCCAAATAATAATTAGTAAAGATGAGAAGTGTTGTTTTATTTTAAGACTTGGTGAAAGGCTCATCAGATTGAGTGTTTAACTGCTAAACTCAGCTGTTTTCTTTGACTCTTTGGTGTGTTTATGTGTGAGAGGCCTCTGTTTCCACCCAGACATTCAGGGTCCAGCTCTAGTTAGTTGACCGCTGAGAAGGGCCCCGTAGGGTCCCATGAGTCTCGACCCCCAGAGCGCCGAACATTGAACTTCAGCCTCTGATTGTTGGTGAGATCAGGATCTGAGGCTTGTCAGTGGCCAGGATTATAAATATATATACACTACCGTTCAAAAGTTTGGGGTCAGTAAGACTTGTCATAGTCTTTAAAGAAGTATCTTCTGCTCATCAAGGCTGCATTTATTTGATTAAAAAATACAGAAAAAAACAATAATATTGCAAAATGTTTTTACAATATAAAATAATGTTTTTTATTTCAACATACTTTAAAATAGAATTTATTCCTGTGATGAAAAGCTGAATTTTCATCAGCTGTTACTCCAGTCTTAAGTGTCACATGATCCTTCAGAAATCATTCTAATATGCTGATTTATTATTAGAATGATCAATGCTGGATAATATCAACAGTTGTGCTGACAAATATTTTTTGGAACCTGTGCTTTTTTTTTCCAGGATTCTCTCATGAATAACAAGTTTAAAAAGTACAGTGTTTATTCAAAATATAATTTTTTTATAACAATGTAAATTATTTATTATTAACTTTTAATAAACTTTTAATTATTAACTTAATACGTCTTTGGTGAATAAAAGTATTAAATTCTTTTAAAAAAAAAGAAACAATAAATGTACTGACCCCAAACTTTTGAATGGTTGTGTATATATATACACGCACAGGATTTTTCCACCCTCGCTCTCCTATTTCAGTAACGGCTCAGTACTATCAGTATTCTGGAGTGAAGGAAGCGCTGAGACGCATGAAGGCGCTGACATGTTGATTTAGTCGCAGTTACACAAGCAGAGGTGGCGACTTGGACGAGAGCCAGGCCTGTTTTCTCATTGGACGCTCTTTGGATGGGCTTCACTTATTTTTAGGGTCCTTTTCCTGTGTTTTTTCTCTCTGGATGTCTGACAGCCAGCTTGCACACCTATTCATAAGCGCTCTTCCTCCAGCTTTCAGTGGAACGCCGTGATTCAGATTCACCGCTGAAATAAGCTGCCAGTGTCTCATGACTTTTTTTTTTTTATAGGATTAGAGACACAAATCCCTGTTATTTGCAGAGAGACTATTAGACGTGAAGCAGGAGTAGTAGCTAGTTTTAAACAATGGCTGAATTATAAACTGCAGATTTTATATTTCTCCCATTTCAATGCAAATCACACAACAATATAATACCAACATCAACTTCGTTACTTTTCAGTTTTATATATTTATTTATTTTTATTTTTTCAAAATGATGCCCTCTTTTTCAAATATTCTAATGTTGACTGCATTCATCAAGCTCTGTTACAAGAAAAAAGTCTTGTTTAATTTGTTTAACTTATGGAAAATGCATCGTCATTTCAACCCTGTTACTGCGTTATATTTCCTTAGACATTCCTTCAAATTATGGTACATAGGTGATGTTATTTTGAAAGTTTATTCAATACCCCATTTTTACAAATATTCTAGTGTTGACTGCATTCATCAAGCTGTGTTACAAGAAAAACAGTCTTTAATGAGTTTAATGTGTTTAATTTGTGGAAAATGCATCGTAATTTCAACCCTGTTACTGTTATTTTTCCTTAGACATTTTTTCAAATTATGATGCATGTTATTTCAACAGCTCATTCAATCCCTCATTTTTACAAATATTCAGGTGTACAAATATTCAAGCTCTGTTACCAAAGTTATTGGTAGAAAAAAAGAAATCAGTCAAATAATTATTTGTCTTTAATTCATATGAAATGTGTCATTTCAAACCTGTTAGCCATTCTGACTATCCAAACTATAAAAAAAAAAAATATATATATATATATATGTTTATTCCAATGAAACTGT